>NC_031797.1:1538863-1561630 GCF_001522545.3 Parus major | reverse complement strand
GGAGCGGGAGCGGGAGCAGGGCCCGGCTGTTCCCGGGAGCAGCAGCGGGAGCAGGGCCCGGCTGTTCCCGGGAGCAGCAGCGGGAGCAGGGCCCGGCTGTTCCCGGGAGCAGCAGCGGGAGCAGGGCCCGGCTATAGCAGGGACAGCCCCGAGGAGCTGAGGCTTCAGCCCAGGTGCTGCGGCTCGGCTGGGCCGGGGATGGGCTGTGAACACCCGGGGGAGGAACTGGGGGCTGCAGAGATTGGGGGGCACCTGCGATGGAGAACTCCGGGCTCCAGCCAGGAGTGTTGGAAAAGCCCCTGTGGGGCGGGAGCTCTGCAGGCTCTGCTTCAGCTTTTGGTACCCTTTGATTTTGGGCTGCCCAGGGATTTCCCTGCGGGGTTTGACGTTTGTGAACTGTTCCCTTTGAACCTGGGCTGCTTCTGGCCACTTCTCCTTTTTGTGACCTTAAAGTTGGGGTCTGGGCAGGTCCCTCCAGCTGTCCCCGCTGGAGCAATGCCCTGCAGCCCCTCGGAGCCCCCTGAGCCCCCCTGATCCCGAAAACACAAACACCGAATAAAGGGAAATAAAAGAAAACAAACGGAACGGAATAAAATGGGAAAATAAATTTAAAAGAAGTAAATAAATAAAACAGAATGGAATAAAATTAATAAAATGGAAGAGAGGGAAATAACTGGAATGGAATAAAATGAAACAATAAACGCAATTACGAAAATAAATAAATAGAATTAAAGAAAATAACTGAAGAAAACAAAAATAAAAGAAATAAAAGAAAGATGAAAACAAAAGCAAATAGAATATTAAAATACCATAAAAATAAAATAAAATATAAAAAGATGAACTAGAAAATAAAATAAAATTAAGATAAAACAGCAAATAAAATAAGGATAAAATAGAAAACAAAATCAAGTAGAAAAATAAAATAGAAAATGAAAGAAAAGAAAATAGAATAAAAGGAATTCAGATAAGTAGAATAAAATAATGAAATAGAATAAAATAACATAGAGTAAAATAAACGAGAATAAAATTTTTAAAATACGATAAAACACGAACTGTCGTCCCCCCCCCATCATCCGCTGTGCCTTTCCCCCTCCCCCGGCCCGTCCCTGCCGCTCCCTCCCGTGGGCGGGGCCGGCGCAGGCGGGGGCGGCCCCTTTAAGAGGAAGTAGCGCCGGCCGCGAGCGGCGCGCGGGAGCGGCGGGAGCGCGGCGGCCGCGCGGGGCGTGCTGCGGCCCGCGGTGAGGGAGTGCTGCGGCCCGCGGAGCTGTGCGCGTCCGCCGGCGAGGGACCGCGGCCCGGCAGGTGCGGGGACTCGGGGGGCTGGGAGGGGACTCGGGGCGGTGTAAGGGGACGCGGGAGGGTTTGTGAGGGAGGAGGGCCCTGCGGGACGGGCTCGGAGGGGCCTCCGGGGAAAAGGGGCCTGGAGGGGACCGCGTGTCGCCAGCCCTGCCCACGTGTCTCCCCAGTCCCGGTGGCCGCGTTCCCCCGGCGGGGCCGGCCCGGGCTGTTCCCGGCCTTGGCGGGACGGGACGGGACCTGTTGAGCCGCGGTCACCGCATCCCCGCTCTGGGCGCTGTCTGTGTTTGCCTGGGCGGGGGGCGGTGGCGGCCGCGGCCCGGCCTCAGCCCCCTCAGGAAGGGCCGGGGTTCCGTGGGGCAGGGATCGGATGGATCGGGACATGGATCTGCCTGGGCTGGCCCGGCCCGGGGGAGAAACCCCTTGGATGGGACATCCCCGAGCAGAGCCCTGGCTGCTGGGCACAGCCCCCTCCTTCCAGAGGGGTCGGGGAGGGGACAGAGCTGCTGCAGGATCCGTGAGCAACCGAAAAATTTATAATGAGGAAAAAAGAATACATCACAGAGATTAAGGGGGTTGGTGGCACAACTGTGAAGTTACAGCTTGCCAATTTCCCTGTTTTATCCCACCTCTCCCTCCCGACTTTCTCCAGCCCAGCTGCCATAGGTAAAGGTATAGCCCGAAGTTCCAGCCTTCCAGTCTCCAAACTGCTTGGGGAATGGGGAATTTTCCATTTTTTTGCAGGTCATGGTGAGCCATGGCTCAGCTGTCACAAGGTAGAACTTGTCAGGAGAACTTGAAAGCAAACTCTTGCTCTGCTTCTGTCTCTTGCTGTGGGCTCAGGAATCCTGATCTTAGAGAGCTGCCTCTGCTCTGATCTTCGGCACAGTGAGCTCAGCTCCTTCAAAGAAAACCGCCTGAGAAGGACAGGCAAAAGGAAAGGGCAGGAAGTCCTCTGGAGGGAAAGGACAGGGGATCTGGACTTGTCCAGTGTCCAGCACAGATGTTTGGGAAAAAGCATTTCTGTCAGTGCTAGTGAAAGGCAGGATTCCCTCCTCCTAGAGCTTGGAGCTGCAGAGTGGCCACATTTGCTGGATTTCCATCCCTTTGTTAAAAGCCTTTTTCCGGTCTGGAAATCTTCTGCCAAGTTGCAGGGCAGGGAGGGATTTTGCTGGGAGATGTGAAACTTCCCTGGCCACCTGTTTATCACAGTCCCCAGGGCTTTGTCCTTGCTCTCTGCTTCCTTTCCCAACTTCAGGCTCACATCCAGCTCCCTGTTTGTCTGCGTATCCCATATTTCAGATTCACTTTCTGTCTTAGTCACTTACTGTGAGATGAACCTGGGGTGAGCTTGTGACTCTTCAAAATTCCCAGAAAGAGGGAGAGGAGCATTGGGAATTCTTGACAATGGTGGCAAAACCTGGAGCTGTTGGTTTATAGTGAGCAGCTGAGTGCAGGTGCTGAGCAGGGAGTTGGTTCCCTGTGCCTGGCTCACCTTGCAGCTCCTGGGATGCTCTGTTGACACGTGGAGTTGCACTCTTACCTGTGCCATCATCAGACATGGAAATGGGCTTGCCCATGGGCTTGGCCAAGGCTTGGGGAGCTTGGAGTAGACTCAGCACCCTTAGCAAAATTGCCCAGCTTCACTTCAGCTGCCTCTGGAGCTGTTTGCAAGCTGCTTCCACATCTAACGTGGCCCTTCTGCTGAAGGGGTGAAAAGTACCCCCCACACTGGAATGGGGTGATTTAGTCCCATTTTGGAGGTTGGACTGTCCAGATCTGTGCTGTGCTTGGTCACTCCTGCTCCTCTGTGGAGATCAGGGATCTCCATGGCCACACTAATGAAAGAGAAAATGTCCCTTGTGAGTAGTGAAAGTATCTGGGGTCAAAGCACAGAAATTGCAAAACCTTTCCAGTTCTGCCCACAGGTCTGTGAAGGGAATTGCTTTCAATTTCTGAGTTTTAATTTCTAGTAAGACTGGGAAGTATTTTCTGGTTCTTGAGCCATAAATGTTGCTGTAAGTGGATCCAGAACCAGCTTTGCTGAAGGTTTATCAGCTTATCTTTAGGAATATGTAATACTCAGCTAATGCAGTCAATGAAGAGTGCACCTTAGGCTGCACCTTTATCCTCCTTTTTCCAGATGCCCCTGGGAGGCAGAGTTATCCCTGAGGCCTGGTTTGGTCTGCTGCCTGCTTTCCTCTGGAGCTAATGGTGTGGTAGAGGTGCTGCTCTGCTCCTGGTGAAATTGGGTGGTTTGTTGCTCTGGGTATATGAAGCAGAAGGGAGGGCAGAGGAAGGGATGAAGGCAGCGAAGGCCAGAAAAAAACCCAGCAAAACAACTTTTGCAAGTGGGCAAAGCCAGAGCAAAACAATCCATCACACTCTGACAGCTTTGACTTCCTCTAGAAAACCTGGCTGAGCTCCCAAAGGACTGGTGCTGGTGTTGGGTCAGTGTGAGTGAGATGAGGCTATGGTGATGCTGCCAGACACTCCCATGTGTGACCCTCTGCTGATTTCAGGGAACTCGTGGGACAGAAGATGAGCTGGAGCCACCCAGACTATGGCTGAGGTTGCAGCAGGAGCTGAGCTGGTTCTCTGGCTGCACTGAAAGGCCCTGTATTTTCTGCAGGCCTCTCCTGGGGCTGTTGTCTGGCTGCCTTTGCTTCCTTCTCTCTTTCCTCTCGCTCTGTGATGTGGTTGGTGTTGAGGTGGTCTCCAGCTCCACATCCATGGGCTTGTTCTGTGCCTGGAGCTGTGCTAAGGGATTGAGTTACTCCCATATCTCCTGCCAGGGTAAGAGAGGCCTTGTGGGCCTCTGCTGTCAGCAAGAAACAATCCTGCCTTTCATCCCAGCAGTGACATTAGTGAGGGGGAGAGGGATGTTTGTCCCTAGGATTATCCATGCTCTGGGAAAGGCTGGCCGTGTGGTGAGCTCGTGCTCCAGCTCAGCCCTGGGGTGTGATCCCACACTTCCTGGGATCCCAGCCCACTGTTAGAATGGTACCATAGTAATTTTATCATCCTAATGCAAATTTCATGCTCCAAACTGATGTAAGCTTTGACTTGGGTGGGAACAGACCCGAAAGTTGGAGGAAATGGAACTGCTGTGGGCCCAGACATATCCCTGTCTGGTGAGGACAATACAGAGCCTGCACAAGCAAGGAGGGATGAGCAGAATAAACACCACCCTGCCCATCCAGCCCTGTAGTGGGGACAGCGAGAGGCCTTCCTGAAGGACCAGGCTGTTCTGGTACCTGGAAAAGAGGGAGCTGCTCCTGCCATGCCATCACTGGCCGTTCTCTGCCCTGGAAATACTTGTGTGTGCCGTTAACCTGTGTGCTGGAGTCGTGACCCAGCTTGTCAGCTTAGCACAGCCCTGCAAAGCCTGCAGCGGATTAGCTCTGCCTCCACACGCAGCCCCATCCCGGCTGGATCCCTGGAAACCTTCCAGCAGCGGGCTCTGACATTGCAATGGATGCAGATGTCACGTAAGAGGCAGCAGGGCTGGCCCTGAGTCAGTAACACCCGGGGCTCCGTGGGGCTCCCTGCAGTCACTGCTGTTCCACAGGGACAGTTGGAAATTGCAGCATCTGCTGCCTGACCTTCCCCTCCGGGGAGGGAAGCAGGAGGGACCTTTTACAGAACTTTCTCGTGTGGCTTTTCTCCCTCTCTGGCTGTGGGGAGGAAGGCCAAGGGGACAAACCACGCTGGAGATTTGGGTTTCTTGCCTTCCCTCTCCCTTGCCAGACTGGGTTTTCCAGCCTCTCCAGCACTCACTGCTTCACCTGCCCTCTCTCAGCATCCCTGTGCAGTGTGAGCAGTGTCACCATAACATCCCTCCTGTCACTGCCCATGGTCTGAGTGTAAATCCTGAGCTTGAAGCCAGGCAATAAACTCCCTGTTCTTCCACCTGCCTGGGATGGATGCAGGTGTCTCACTGCTGGCTGACCTGGGCTCTCTGCTCCAAGCAGCAGCATTCCTACCTGCAGCTCTTGATGGGCTCTGCCAGAGCTGCCCTCACCTCTGGTGAGTCCTCTGCTATCCCAGATACAGCTTAATTTAGCAGAGCTTTTCCCTTTATTCCATAAACTAACTAGATTTTAGGATTGTGTGGAATGCAGGGGCAAAGGAGATGACAGTTAAAGCCCAGGATAACTATTTTTGGTCTTTGATTTTTCCTTTTATCAAGCATATGACCTTGCAGATGGGCTCTGCCTCTCCATGGCTTGGAAATGTGTAAAGTCTGTCCTTCTCCTAAACCAACTTCTTCCCTTCTCCTAAGCCACCCTCTTTCCAGGAAGGGCCTGGAGATGTGGGAAGTCCCAGGAGACTTGGGAAGTCCCAGGGGAACCGTACCACTTTTTACTTGGGAATTTCCAAATTGTGCAGCAGATTGGAATAACAGGGCCTGGGGGTGGCTGGCAGCAGGCAAGACCTTCTTAAAGCTGACTCTGGTGAAAGACAAAAGGCTCTTTGTTTGCCCAAACCTTGGGAATTCAGCATTTCCAGTGTGCCCCTATTCAGATTTGCTTGTGAAGGCTGCTGCTAAAGCACTCTCTAAAAGAAAAACGTGGATGTTGTCCTCCAGAGCAAGAGAATGAAGTGGGGCTGGTGTGTGCCCAGGCTGGGGCTGGAAGTGCAGCTGGGCCAGGTCGAGCTGCTCCTTCTCCAGAAGCTTCTGAGCAGCTTCAGCTGCTGGACGGGGCAATCCCAAAGGGAACAGCCGTGGCTCGGCTCTCCTGCAGCAACACAGAGTGGTCCTGCGGGAGGAAAGACAGAGCTTACAGAGGGGATGGATTAGATTTTGGGAAAACATTGGCAGCTCCCTGGGCCGGGAGGCTGGAGTCAGTGCCAGACAGGAAGAGGCTGACGTGGAAGTGCCGGCTGGCCGGGATTATGAATGGCCAGAGGTGCCTTCCAGCCACGCTGAGCCCTCCTTGCCCTGCCCTGCCCTGCCTTAGGTAAGCACGGGGCAGACCTTCGCTCCTCATATCACAAATCCATTCAAAAGAGCAGCTGGAAGTCTCGTCCTGGGAAGACAAGCCCTCATTTGTTGCCAGACTGGCTCTGGAGGCACAGAAACTGGCTGCCATTAGTGCAGTGCCGCTGCCAGGATTGTTTTGGTCCCTGCTCTCTGTAGTAAAATCTCTCCTTTGATCAGAGAAAACCAGGATCATCCTGTCCCAAGACACTGAGCTAGTGCAGAGTGGCCACAGGAAGGGATTTGTGAAAGGAGGGAGGTGGAATTATGGAAAAAATGTGCGTGTGCGTCCCTCTTGGCTGTTTTGTGCAAGTTGCCTGTTGGAAGCTGCTTTGCTTCTCTTTCTCACTCTGTAAATTCAGGTTTTTACTTTAAATGCTCAGTGCATCCAAAATACCTTTATCAGGGCTGCTTTATCAGTCAGGGGGGTTTTGTGTCCTGTGTTGGGAACTCTGGTCTGGCATTAGGGGCCCTGGGAATGGCTCAGGGGGAAGCAGGATCGTGGCTCCCCTCTCCTGGGGACACGGTGGCTGTCACAGGCTCCCCACCCAAGAGTTACAAGCAGCTGGACTCGGTGGGATTTGAGGACAGCAGCCCAACTTCCCGAACAGGAAACTGGACAAATCCCTGATTTGAAGAGCTGCCTTGCTCCCTGGGCTGTGCTGAAGGGCTGTTTTACCAGAAGCAGCAGGATGTGGCCAGCCCGGCGCTGGGGTCACGGCGGAGGGAGGCGGCCTCGTGTCTGACCCCTCCCCAGCTGCGGAGCCTCCCATGAAACAAACGGGGAGGTTTTTCTCCTTCTTTTGAAAAAGGAAGCTCGGCCTCGGCGCCTGCCAGCGCTGACAGAGGGTGCAGAGCAGGGCTGAGCCCTCCACAGGAGTGACCTGCTGAGGCCAGGAGCACAGGTAGGAGCTTGCTGACTGCTGCCTTGCTGGTTTTCCCCTGCCTTGCTGGTTTTCCCTGGCTGTTGTTAAACCTCTGTGCAGTGTTGGCAGCAGAGGGGAGCATGGAGTGCTGCTGGGGCTGGCACTGATGGAGCAGTCATAGGACTCCTGGACTCCTTTTTGGGCCATTCTGCCTCTGTAGGGAGGGCAGGATCTGTCGGGAACTCTGCTGGCTCCTGGAAAACCTCGGGATGGCTGCAGCAGGGCGCAAGGGCAGCAGGCAGTTTCCTGCTGTTTTGGAGGAGATGTCTCTTCCCTTTTCCAGGCTCTGAACTGCCTTTACAAGTGACCAAGGGTTGTGAAGCAGCTGCCTGGGTTTCCTCTGCCCAGAACCTGGTGTTAGAGCAAGGCAGCTTCTCATGATCATTCCTGGCAAGGGAGGAGGAATGGCAGGACAATGCCAACAACCCTGGCAGCAAAACCAGCACAGGACTGGAGCTGCACAAGCAGGGAGTCAGAGAAGAGGAGCTTTTAGGATGGGAGGGCCAGGCCTGGAGACCCCTGGGCAGGCAAGTCCAGCACAGTAGGGAGCTGCTCCTCCTGTGTCCTTGGGATAAGCTGGAGGTGTGTTTGTGCTCCGGACAGCCCATGGGGTCATGGGCTGTGTGATCCTGAGCGATGGCCAAGGTCCTCTCGGAGCACCAGTGACGTCTGATCTTGGCTGGCTGAAAGAGGAGGCAACAAAATGTACTGAGATTTGTTTGGAGCAGAGAGTGGATTTTCCCCTCACCTTTAAAGCTTGCAGATACCATCCAGGTGCTTTGCATGTCCCATTTCCCAATTGTCTTTAACCTTTCCTTTCCCTTGTGTGCGGGGGCGGTGTCAGCTGTGACTCCTGCCTGTGGAAGTAGGTGTTTTACAGATGATATCATCTCCAAGCAATGTCAGGGATGCTTTGGTCTCTGTGCCTCTTTATTTTTATTTTTTTTCCTAGAGCTAAATGTTTCTTTTAGCTCATTGCAGTCAGAGACCATAATTAAATAGGCTGCATCTGCTTGATGTCTCAGCTACTCATTTTGCTAATGCTTCACACAGATGCTGAATCGTCTGAGAGACAATTGGTGCTGTGTTGAGCTCCCCAGTTCTCAGGGATGATGTCTCCATAGGATCAGGAATTTGTTTGTAGGACAAGTGCTGCCTCACACCAAGTAAACTTTGCCCTGCACAGAGACCCTGACAAATGTGAGGGCTGAGAAATCCCCAACCATGTAACAGGGGCAAGTGTCAGATCCTGCCCTGGGATGGGGCAGCCCTGGATGCAGGGACAGACTGGGAATGAGAGGCTGGAGAGCAGCGCCCTGGCAAGGGACCTGGGGGTCCTGGTTGGTGGCAAGTTGGATCTGAGTCACCAGTGAGTCCTGGCAGCCCAAAGGGCCACCAGGCCCAGGGAGGGATTGTCCCGCTCTGCTCTGCACTGGGGCAGCCTCACCTCCAGTGCTGGGGGCACTTGGGGCACCACAAGATCAGGAGGATCCAAAGCTGTTGGAGAGTGTCCAGAGGAGGGACACGGAGCTGGGGAAGGCTCTGAGGAGCAGCTGAGGGCACTTGGCTCGTTCAGCTGGAGCAGAGGAGACTGAGGGGAGGCTCCTCGGGGGCTGCAGCTCCTCCCGAGGGGAGGTGGAGGGGCAGGGGCTGAGCTCTGCTCTGGGACAGGGCCAGGAGCCCAGGAAGGGCTGGAGCTGTGCCAGGGCTTGGGATGGATCTCAGGGCAAGGTTCTTCCCCCCGAGGCTGCTGGCACTGCCCAGGCTCCCCAGGGAATGGGCCCGGCCCCAAGGCTGCCAGAGCTCCAGGAGCGTTTGGACAGCGCTCTCAGGGATGCTCGGGGTGGGCTTGTTGGGGGGTCTGGGCAGGGCCAGGGGCTGCACTGATCATCCCTGAGGGATCCAGCTCTGGATATTCTGGGATTCTATGAAAAGTCTCTCCATCCTGCTCAGATAAGAAAAATGATTGGTGTTTGTTTCTTGATGTGTGGGGCCAAAACCAGGGGATGGATGTTTGATTTTACCCTTGGGTTTTACACCATCCACATCCATGCCAGGCCCTGCAGTGCAGATCCTCCAGAACAGAAGCGGGGATGGAGTCACACTGCACCACGGATGCTGCGGGTGCTCCAGGGAGCCACGTGGAGGGCGGTGCTGCTGCTGCTTTGTGGTTTCTTGTGTGAGAGGATGTGTTTTCCTCCATCTCCAGTGCAGAGAACTCATCACAAGTGCTTCCCTGGACTTTCTGCTGGAAGTAGCAGCAGCCTCAGCACCTGCTGCCCACATTGCTGGTTCCGTGGGGGCCTTGCCTCAGTTCTGGGGTGGGCACAGTCCCTGGAGCTTCCGGCTCTGCCACAGGATGTGGCCAGCCTGTGACACAGCTCCTGGTAACCAGCACTGCTCAGCTGTCGCTCCACACCCTTCACTTCTTCCTCTGCCACGTCTGGGGCGGGATCACACTCCAAAGGACACATCTGCCGGGGGTTTGTGCTGGGTTTCTCTCTCCTGAGGTGGCTCAGGGGGTCACAGCAGCTGTTTTGGCAGCAGGAAGGCCAGGCTGGATGGGGCTTGGAGCAACCTGGTCTAGTGGAAGGTGTCCCGCCCATGGAAGGTGTCCCTGCCCATGGCAAGGAGTTGCAGTTGGATGGTTTTTACAGTTCCTTCCAACCTAAACCACTCCATGATGACATGTCTGCCCTGGATTCACCTTTCAGCCCATGCTGGATCTCACTGAACCACATTAAAATGCTTTTAAGCATCCCAGCACATCGTAGCCCTTGCTGGGGTTTGGATGTCTCAGCTCCTGCGTGGAAGAGGTTACTGAGCCCATTCCTGCAGGAAATGTTGAGCCTATTCTTAGTGGGGTGAACTGGAGTGGTTTGGGGTTTCTTCCTCACTGTAATTAAATAAGGAAACAAGAGGCCTTGGCTTTAAAGCTTTTTAATCTTTCTCCAGAGAAGAACTGCTGATTAGCACTGCAGCATCTGTTAGAGACGGGCTCGATTGCAGCTGTGGTAGTCATGACCTTGAGTTTGGGATGTGTTTGCCAGCATTTGAGGACACTATTTACCTATTGGAACAACACTGTGGCTTCATGTAAATCTAAGTAGATTCTGCTTGGGGAAAGGCTTGCTTTTTTTGCTTGCTTGCTTATCAAATTATGGAAACTTATTTATGCTATTTAAGGCATCAGCTTAATTTCTATTACTTTATTCATTTCTCTGTCCAGCACGTGTAAAATAATATTTTTGGTACACAAAGCTTTCTGCCTTAAGCTTTCATCAAAGAACAGCCTGGCACAAATTGTGTGAGGGGCTGGATGTGGGAACAAAGGAGGTATAATTAGCTACAGATAAACAGAGCTGTGTTTCTCGTCAGCATCCCTTCAGATCTCAACTTGTGTCTCACCCTTGGAGCTTATTCTTTTCTACAGGCTGGAAGAGGAAGATGAGCTTCCCCTCATCTTCCAGTTTTCAACTTGTAAATGGAGCTAAACTGAAATGGGAAGTATGTTTATGGTCTGTGTGCACCTGCAGAAGAGGCTGTGGCTGCTCTCAGGGCTGATGTTATTTTAGGATATTTGCTTTCCGGGTGCCTGAGCTGTGACTTCTTCTTCTCATTGCCCTGCACCCCCTGGTTCCTGTCTCTCACTTTCAGTGGCTGGCTTGGTGGGGGCTGTCTGGCAAAAGCTCTGAGCTGTGTTGTGGGCTGGCATGACCTGGCCTGGCCTTGTTCCCAAAGAGGGGATGCAGAGGTGAAAATGGCATCTCTGGGTGAAACCCAGCTGGTTTTACCCTCCTTTATCAGTGCGTGTGAGCCAAGCAGGTAGTGGCATTTCTGCAGGGTTGGGGTCTCATGGTGTGGCAATGTCAGGGTGAGTGGCAGCCCTGTCCCATGGCTGTGGGGCCTGTTCTGTCATTGCCACATGGAACAGGTCAGGAGGTGACTCTGTTCAGCCCAGGTCACCCCTCCAGCCTCCCCTCCCCTCTGCTCCAGCTGGGGAAGGGAAGGGAAGGGGGAGGAAGGAAAGCTGCTCCCCCCCTTTTCAGATGTGGGGCGAGGGCCCAGATGGCATCCCAGATCTCTTCCTATGGGATTTAGACGAGTTTTCCTGTTGAGAGAGCTGCTCCTAATCTCTGCCCTTCTGTGCTGTGTTGCAGATCAGGACCAGATGAGCAGAGGGAGGTTTCTGTGAAGATCACAGTCGCCCCAGCCCTGCCCCGGGAAGTGGCCGCGCCTCTGGCTGTCACCACTGTGGGCCTGCAAGAGACACAAGAGAAGGAAAATGTCCCACGCTTTAAAGCAAGTGTTCAATAAAGACAAAACCTTCCGGCCGAAGCGCAAGTTCGAGCCGGGCACTCAGCGGTTTGAGCTGCACAAGAAGGCCCAGGCCTCGCTCAATGCCGGCCTGGACTTGAAGGTGGCCGTGCAGCTGCCGCCGGGCGAGGAGCAGAACGACTGGGTGGCCGTGCACGTCGTGGACTTCTTCAACCGCATCAACCTCATCTACGGCACCATCAGTGACTATTGCACGGAGCAGTCCTGCCCCGTCATGTCGGGGGGCCCCAAGTACGAGTACCGGTGGCAGGACGAGCACAAGTACCGCAAACCCACGGCCCTGTCCGCGCCCCAGTACATGAACCTGCTCATGGACTGGATCGAGGTGCAGATCAACAACGAGGACATCTTCCCCACCAACGTCGGTGAGTTTGGGTCCCAGCTGGGGCTGGAGGATGGGAGATGGGTGTGGAGCCTTCTCATGGAGCCCTGTTGCTGTTCCAGGAGATGCTGCAGCACAGCTGACCCCTGTAGCAGAGCTCTGTGCTTCTCTGGTGGGCAGTGCAGCGAGTTCTTCCCAGCTCTTCTGCAGTGCTGAAATACCCAGAGCTGTACCAGATCCCACCTGGAGTCACGGATACCTCGAGGCAGTGAAACAGGAGGCTGCCCTTAGAGCAGTCAGTCTCTGAGGTGGCTCTGGAGTGGCTCATGGATGCAGGATGGCTCTCTGATGGCCAGCCCAGGTCTGAGGCACAGCTCCGTGTCACCTGGTGATGGTGCCCTGTGCCATAATCACCCCCTGTTATCAGAGGCCACTGGCTGCCCCTCCTGAGGGGTGGGATGCTGGCACAGGCCTGGAGGGATGGGCCATGTTTCATCTACTGCCAGGACCATGGAAACAGGAGTTTGGCCTAGAACGCCTCAATCTCCATATCCAAACCCAGCTTTGGGACAGAGATTGTTGGGTATTATTTTGTGATGAAGATGGAAGAATTTAGTCTCTAAGCTGTCAGGTAAATACAGCTGAGCCTATGCAGAGCTTCCATTTCCTGAGGTGGAGGAGATGAGGTGCAGCAGAGCTCCCTCCCTCCCTCCTGCCCCGGTGTTCATCCCTTTGGAGCTCTGATGGGAGCTATTGGGGTCACATCTGCCACTTGAGCATCCACAGGGATCCTCCACTGTGCCAAAATGCTGCTTAAATCTGGTGTGGAGTGGGCAGAGAGAGGAAGGGGGCCATAAACCACCAGTTTTGAGACAGCTGAAGCAGCAAATCCTCCCCAGCCATTCTTCTCACGCTGCACAGGCTGTGCTGCAGCTCTCCAGGGACCACACTGGGGCTGTTGGTTCTGTTCTGAGCTGCAGGACGAGCTTCCGACAGCACAAGGGTTGTGGTTTGGGGTTTTTTTAGTTGTTATTGTCTTCAGCTCAGCTTTTACCAGATCCTGTAACTCTGACTGAAATGCTGCAGCTCTGGCAGAGTAAGGAAAGGGTTTAACTCATCCTTGTTCCTCTAGAAACAGTGTGAACTTTACACCCTGCTATCCCACAGAGGTGGCTGCATGGCCAGACTGCTTTGCTGCAGGGGCCCAGCTAAACACAGTCCTGGAGCCTTCAAAGAGGACCTTAACAGCTTTAATTTTTAACCAAGGAGCTAAAGATGTACCAAAACAAGGGATAACTGTGGGGAATTAACAGCACCAGCCCTTTGCTTTGGGAAGTTGCTTGGTTGTATCTGGTGTTTTGCACTGTTTATATAAATACATCAAACAGGAGTAGAAGAAAACTCTTGTCTGACTGAAACAACTGCTGGGAATGTGGCTCTGCTTTCAGTCACAGCAGTGCATCACTCTGTCACTTAAAAAATCTGTGCTTTGAAAAATGTGATCCAAAGGAAAGGAAAAAGGAGTGGGAAGCTGGAAATTACCAGGGACAGAAGTGCTTTTACCTCAATCTGTCCATTTTACCAATTTATTTTATCCCTAAGCAACCAGTTTTAACTTGATCAAATGTTTTTCATAGCCACTCTTGCCTCCCAGGTACTCCCTTCCCCAAGAACTTCCTGCCAGTGGTGAAGAAGATTCTCTCCAGGCTCTTCCGAGTGTTTGTCCACGTCTACATCCACCACTTCGACAGGATCACCCAGATGGGCTCGGAGGCCCACGTGAACACCTGCTACAAGCACTTTTACTACTTTGTGAAAGAGTTCAATCTCATAGACACCAAGGAGCTGGAGCCCCTGGTGAGTGTCTGGGTGGGCTCAGGTACAGGTGGGGCTCCCAGGCTCTGTGGCCAGCACAGAGGGCTCTGGAACCTTCTCAGAAGGCCCCACCTCAAATCCTGGGGTCAGTTTTGGGCCCCTCACTCCAACAAAGACATTGAGGGGCAGGAGCATGTCCAGAAATGGGAACAGAGCTGGGGAAGGATCTGGAGCACCAGGAGCAACTGAGGGAGCTGGAGGGGCTCAGCCTGGAGAAAAGGAGGCTCAGGGGGGACCTCCTGGCTCTGCACAACTCCCTGCCAGGTGGGAGCAGCTGGAGGGGCTCAGTCTTGTCACAAGTAACAAGTGACAAGACAGGAGGGAACAATCTCAAGCTGTGCCAGTGGATGGAGGTTTAGGTTGGATTTAGGGGAAAATGTCTTCACTGAAGGGGTCCACAGGCATTGGAAAGGTCTGCCCAGGGCAGTATTGGAGTCATCATCCCTGGAAGTGCTCAAAAAACATGTGGATGTGTCACTTGGGGACATGGTTTAGTGGTGACACAACAGTGGTGGGGTAATAGTTGGACTTAATGATCTTGGGATTCTTTCCAAACCTTAATGATTCCATGATTCTCTTCTAAAGCTAGTTGCCCAAATTCAGGACCAGATGGCCTTGAAGTGTAACTGTCAGGAACCAGGATGTGACTGGGGCGTGCTGGGAATGGCAATGGTGGAGGGAATACGGCCCTGCCCAAACTGGAGCTGGGCAGCAGTGTCACCCCGTGCCTAGGAGTGGGATTGACAGCTAAACACAGGGGTTTTTCATCCACACCCTCACCTGGGAGCCTGGATCCTCCTTCACAGTCCCTTGTCTTCTCTGTCCCTTTGACAGAAGGAAATGACATCCCGGATGTGCCACTGAGCTCAGACCTTCCTGCTCCCACCTCGGCACCTCTTCTGAGGACTCCGGGCCCCAATCTCATATTGGAGACGTGATTCAAGGGGAGAACAGAGACGTTTTGTTTAAGAAATTATATATTTTTAATGAGTTTCAATGTAAAACTGTGATACTGCAGGAATATTTTTTTAAAGATGCTCTAGATTAACTAATTTTTTATAGTAATTTCTATAAAAAAGAAAGAAAATATTTGTGGGCCACTTGATGGGAATGTTGGTTCTCGGGGTGAGGAGGACCTGCCTGAGCTGTCTCCTCCATGTGCCCTGAGTGAGGTGAGCCAGACACTTCAGACAGAGCTGTGTCATGGGGCTGGTGCTGCCATGGAAGCGGTACCTCCCTTGGGATACACATTTCCCAGCCCTGAAGGCAGGGTACAGGACTGGTGTACATGGATCCCCCAGCTGTGGATCCCCCAGCACCTCTTCCACTGGCTGTGAGTCCAGGTTTGGGGCAGAGCTGCTCTGTGCCCACTGTCCCCAAGGCCTGGCTCTTGTGGGCTCCCTCTGAGTGAGCTGGGACTGGGCTTCATCCCATGGCTGCTGCAGTTGGAGCCGGTGCTGTTGGAGTGGAAATCTGCCCTCGTGTGTCAGCCCGGCTCTGAGCTCTTCACACACAGTCTGGCTGTGGCTTAGCACTGTCCCCATGGGGACACAGATCCACGCTGGCAGCTCCACACGGGAGCCACCAGTGGGAAGGTGCTGGGACAGGCATCACGAATTCTTCTCCATCCCCTCCCTCCCTGTCCCTTGTGGTACACTGACCCTGCCGGGACCACATCCCACTTCCCGTTGGGGTACGGAGCCTTCTCCCTGTTCCTCAGCATCACCACCCCACCCAGCTGTGCACATCTGGGACCAAAATCTCTGGTGTGCAGCCAGAGCCCCCCGGCCTCGCCCGCTGCTTGCACGAGGAGAACTTGGCAGTGCCTCCAGGTAGGTAGTGGGTCTACCTAGCACTTGGGGACCAGTAGTGACCAAACTGCACCACTAACCACTTCTTCCTTACAAAGCATTCCTGTGCCCTGGAATCTCTGTACATACGTGACTCTCATTTCTCGTCCTGCCGCTAGGACACTCGTACAAATACCACTCATGCTCTGAAATGGAACCAATAAATTATGTTGTATTTACACAGCACACGCCGCGCAGAGTGTCTCGTGACTGCACATTTGTCAGAACCTTCCCATCAGCAAAACAAACACAGGGTGTTTGGGCTCCTTGGGGAGCTGGAGCTCGTGGGTGTGTGCTCCTGGCACAGCTCCTGGGAGGTTGGTTGGGTTCCTGCTGTTCTCCAGGTGCCAGGTCCAGACTGCTCTGAGCCCTGTGCTGGGTCTCAAGGCCATGGGGCCTCACCAGCAGCCTGGGGTTGTCCTGACTTGTGTCTGCAGTGTCTGTACCCAAGGGTTGAGCTGTTCTCCCAGCTCTGGAACTCGGGTGGAAGTGGGCAGGGGAGGGGAATTCCAGCTCACCAATTCGCCAAGAGGTTCCTCTGCCATGGGAAGGAGCCAGGGGTGCAGTCACAGAGGCTGGTGGACTAAATTGGGAAAAACGCTGCATTTGGGGGATGCACATTGTTTTCCTGGCCAGGAGGGAAGTGAGGGGCTCTTGCCCTTTCCCCTGCCCGGTGGAGGGGCCGAGACCACCCTCCATCCCCTCTCCCAGTGTTTTGTGGGTGCAGCTCAGCTGGAGAACGTGCTGTTCCTTGGTGTGGAATATCTCTTTGGCCAGCCTGGCTCAGCTGTCCCAGCTCCCCCCAGTTGTTGTGCCCCTCCTTGCTGGCAGAGCACAGGACACACAAAGTCCTTGGCTTAGGGTAAGCACTGCTGAGCAACACCAAAACATCGGTGCCTTATCAGCACTATTCTCATCCCAGATCCCAAACACGGCCCTGTACCGGCTACTGGGGAGAGAATTGGCTCTGTCCCAGCTGAAACCAGGGCACCTGCAAGGCCCCAAGTGCTGAGTTGTGGTGGGGCTGCAGGTGGGTGCTGAGCGGTGCTGGGTCAGCCCTCTGAGCCAGGGCAGCTCCTGCCACTGCTCCTCAGCTTCCTTTTCACACCCACCTGGAATGCTGTGGGTGCTGAGTCCGGGGATCTGTACCCAGCTGTGACCCACAGGGCTGCAGGGACCTGCCCTCCTTAGCCCCCCTTTCTTTTTGGGGGAAAAACCCTCTCATGCAAGACCAGCTCTGCCAAGGGAGGAGGAGGAAAAGCACCTTTGTGGGAGATGTGGCAGGGCTGGAGGTGGCTGAGCCCGGCCCCCACACCCGGCAGTGCAGGATGTTGCCCAGACAGGTCTGTGGAGCCACAGCTCAGCCTCACTCTGCCCCTGCAGCCCCAGCCCCACTTTCATCTCCCTGGGCTTTCATCTCGTGTTTACTCTCCTGAGCTGCAGCTGTGAGTGCTGCAGGGAGCAGGCAGCTGTGAGCCCCTGGGGCTCAGCCCCCAAGCTGAGTTCCCAGTGCTGAGCCCTCCAGGCTGGGCACCCCAAACCGAGGCCCCCAGTGCTGAGCCCACCCAAGCTCAGCCCCACAAGCTCAGGCCCCCAAGCTCAGCCCCACAAGCTCAGCCCAGTCTGGTAAGGGGGTTTAGCTTTGATCAGGGCCTCTTGGTACTTCATTGCTCCTCTCCCCTGGCCCTGGTTGGGTGCAGAGGCATCACAGGCTGTGCTGAGAACCCAGAGAACAGCTTTGCAGATCTGCACTGCAGGCCCTGGGCTGAGCAGGTACTGTGCCCAGGGCTCCAGCAGCCTCCCCTCTGCGGGGCTGATCCCTGCCCAAAAATCACAGATGGCATCAGCCCCAGAGCTGGAGCGGGCGCAGGCTGGCGGCACAGAGGGGGCTGTGGCTGCCATATGTTCCAAGGGAAATGCTCCTTTCTTGTGGTTCAGAGCAAGGTCTCCTGCTGCTCCCAGGAAGCCGTGGCTCACCCTGATCCTCCCCTGCTAGGCTTCTCCATCCCCTGAACCCTGAGGAGCTCAGGAGCTTTGGGGCCTCAGTTCTGCCATGAATCCAGATTTAGGATCCTGCCAACAACATCATCTTGTTACAGATGAGTGATTTAGGGTCACTTAAAGAGTCACCATCAACACTGTTAGCAAAAGTTATTTTAGTGTGATTTAACAGACTACAATGAGGTTCCCTCTGGTACTTCCTACATGGATACAAAAAACTAGAAAATCAAGATGGAATTGAGCTGGGATGATTTACACTGAGACTGAAGATGTAAAAGTGTGAGACCCTTCTGTTGAGTACAAGGTTCAGACAAGACCCCCCTGCTTTCTAAACTCCTGATGGACCTTAGGTACAGCCCAGGTCTAGTCTTAGTCTGAGATTTTGACAGTGGCTCACATATGAAGGAATTAAATACATGGATTTAATTGGTGTTGATTCAGGGTGTTGTCAGAAACTCACCGAGGAGCTGTTGCAAGTCAGGGTCTCTCCACCTTGGGCTGGGAAAGGCTCTCAGTTTCAGCCCAAGCCCTGAGATGTGTCCCACCTCCAGGAGAGATCACAGATGTACAGTCCAGCTGCAGATTAGGGGAAACTCAAATTGGACTCATCCAAAGATCTGTTGTTGGTGGAAAGGTCTCTGTTCCTTGAGGCACAGGCCTGGGAGATGTCCCTGCTCCAGGACACCACAGCACAGTCACACTGCCAGGCAGGGAGAGCTCAAGGCACCCTCCAGTCCTTGGTGGGAGGGTGATGGGATGAAGCTCCTGGCTCACAGAGGAAAGTGCAAGGGGCTCCTTGTACCCACAACTTTCATTGTTCCTTGATAAATAGGTCTTGGAAAAGCCACCTACTCTCCCTGTGTTAATCCCACAATCGGTTCTGAGCTCATAGACATTGATGCTCCCTGTGTCACTCTGCTCCTTCATGGGTTTCCTGGACTTCTTGGCCTGGCTCTGGCCTTTTCCTCCTCTGGATCCCAGACCAGACCATCGCTGGTTTGGTGGAAGGGTCAGTGCATCCGTCACGAGTCCCATTAGGGCTTGCTTAAAGTGGGAAGCTGGGAAATGGGGACAGCCTTTGCATGGCTTGGAAAGCAGCCAAGGGAGAGCAGGGGCTGGGGGTCTCCTGTTGCACATGAGGCTGTGTGTCTGTGCCAGAGCCACGTCCTGCTGAGTGAGGACAGGGGTGTCCCCACCTGCCACCACCTCCCTGGGCAGCAGATCCTGCTCAGAGCATTGCTGGGGCTGTGCTGTGACACAAGGATGTCCCTACACTGCCCTGCCCTGCCCCTCCAGCCCTGGGCACTGTCCCTGAGACAGTGGGGGGACCCCTCCAGAGGGGCAATGGGGACCATGGACTTTGTTCCCATCCCCAGGAGGTGCTGCTCATTCCATGCACCTTTTGATTTGGGGAAACAGGAGCACAGGTGGCACAGGAAATGTCCCTGCACAGCTCTGCTGTCACACTCAGGCCCTCAGACCCTGGGAGTGCCTCTGTCCCTCATCCCTGCACAGGCAGTGGACGCTTTCCAAGCTCTGAAATGTGCTTTTTGTTTGTTCTGTGTTCCCTGGACAGCTGATGCCTCTGGGGCCAGATTCCCCAGGGTCCCTGGCAGCCCCCCAGCCCTGATCTGCACCCGCCTCCTCCTGGGCAGGGCTCTGGGTTTGCTCTGCTCCAGCTTTGGGCTCTGTGAAGGAGGTGACAGGCGTTCCTGGGACAAGGGAACAGTCAGCAGCATGGCACGTGCTCCCTCTCCCTTGTATGGCACAGGCCAGGCCAGGAGCCAGCAGCTCCAGGAAAATGGGCAGGACCTGGAATGCTTCTGGGAAAATGCTGGAGCAGGGAAGACGTGTCCCATCCCCTGGGTGACACCGATACCAAGGGCACCTGCTGCTCCGGCCCCACAGGGACAGCAGATCCCTCCTCACCCGCTGCTTTACCAGGAGAAGGGGCCCCAGGATCATTTTTGGTTCTGGTGAACAAATCCCTGCTAAGCCCAGAGGCTGCAGAGACATGGCCACTGGCACCCATGTCCTGCAGCATGGGGTGTACAGGCCCTGCTGTGGTTTCAGTGCCCTTTCCAAGGGAGCAGGGGAAATTTTTTGGTGGTTTGGGAGTTTTTCTGCTCCTTCTAAGAAAATGTGCAATGTGCCAGCCTGCACTTCTTCCTGCCACATCGCAGCACTCCTGGGGCTTCCCCAGAGTGACCCAGCTGCAGTGGGTCAGGGCTGCTGCTGCAGATTTCCCCCTTCCCAAGGAATTGGAAGGATGAAGGAGGGTGTTTAAAGTCCTCCTGGAAATTCTTTTCCCATTTGCTGCTGTCCACTAAGGTAGAACTCCCACTGTGGCAGAGCATGAACCCTCTCCCTATCCTTCTCCCAGGCACCCCAAAAACACAGTTCCCACAGCTCCTGTCCCTTGTTTTGGGGGCTGCAGGGGTTTCCTTCCTGGAGGAACTTGCTCCATCTTCACAGTAGATCCCTGGATGGCCAAGCCCCATCCCAATCCCACCATCTCCATGTCCTTGTCCCCTGGGTTTTGGGGTGTCAGGGCCAGGACTGGGTGATGGGGGAGAGAGCATCCTCCCCATTGAACTGGCACCTCCCTTGAAGGGCTTTTTGGGGGTGAAACCACCCCGGGTGTGTTTGTACCCTCCCTCAGGATGCACTTCCCTGCAACTTCCATATTGGGTTCCAGCTATTCTCGCACCTTATGGCACCTCTTCCAGCTGGGGAAACTGAGGCACAACACCACCATCCCCCTCCAAGTGACCCCTCTTCACTCTGCCTGTCCCCCAGCTGTCCCTGAGACACACTGGGCAGCTCTGCTGGGGAGTTTCTGGGCAAGAGGGCAGCCCTGAAATGTGGAGGTAAAGCAGGAGCTGGGAAAGCCAAGCAGGGTTCAGCCCAGCCCTTCCCTGCAGCAGGTGGGGACTGACAGACCAGGGCCACGTCCCTGGGAGAGTCCCACGGTGGCAGGGTGGGGACTTGGGGTGCACTGGAGGCCTGGCTGGAGCTGCCAAAACTCTACCAGTGGCTTCAAGGTGAGGAGGAAGATCGAGGATCCACCAGCACAGGAACCAGCTTGGCTGTGAGCCTGTGTGTGTCTTGGGCGTGGGGGGGTGTGTGTCCCCTGTGTCCCCTGTGTCCCTCATGTCCCCATCCCTCCCACCCCTCCTGCCCCACCCCAGCACCAGGAGTGTCAAACCTCTGGGTTTCTGCCCAGCAGGAAATTCCAGGTTTTTTGCAGGATTTTTTCATTTGACACAGAGCCAGGGCTCCAAGTCCTCCTGCTTCCAGGGGTGGGAAGCTGGGCCCTCCTTGGGCCAGGGAAGTAACACACGGAAAAAAGAGGTTTATTTATTTTCCCTTCCAAAGCAGAGCAATGGGGTGGGAGTGGAAGCCCTGGACAGCCCCAAGCCCACACAGGGGCACATTCAGGGGGAGTGGGTAACCACAAGTGGCTCAGGGCACAGAGGGGTGACAGGGTGGCCACGATGCCTCCTGCCCCTCACGCTCCCTCTGCTCCCTGGCCAACAATAGCCGCCTTCCGGTACAGCCCTGCTCGCTTTCCTGTTTTCCCTCGGCCAGTCTTGGAGTGTGGGGCTCCAACAGTTCCTGGAGACCCCACAAGATTGTGGGTCCTGTTGGAACACTGAGGTGTGGGGACAGGTGACACCTTGGGAACGCAGCAGGGGGCTCACCGTTAGTGGATCCTGGGAGAACTGGGACATGGGGAATTTGCTGCTGCCAGCCCCATGTTTGCAGCCCTGGGAGGCTGGATGTGGTCAGGAGGAGGGAGGGGGCTTGGGGGATCAAATGCTTCGAAATTCGTGTTTCCCTGAAAAAACATTAGGAAGCCCTGAGCTCGTGAGCTGCCAGCACTGCCTGGGGCCAGCGGGGCCCTTCCTGCTGTCCACGGGCACGTGTGTCCCACAGCAGGAGCCACCAGGGCAGGGACCTGTGGTGGCCCCAGCCCTGGGGGCCCCAGGGGGGGATTTTGGCTGGACCCTGCGCCCAGCAGGTGAAGGGGGAGAGGGAGAGCCCTGGTCCTGTAAGGGAAACACGGGTGGTACTCTGGGATGAGCACTTGCACAGGCAAAAAACAACACCCACACATGATCATGTGTACGTGTGTGTGTTTGTGCACCCCTGGGCCGATGCTCTGGCCTTGCACACACGTGTGTGGTTTTGTGCACTTTCCCTGGCAGCCAATTCCACAGGGATGAGCCCCGAGAAGGGAAACCTTGGGAAGAGGAGCCTGTCCCAGTGTCCCTGTGCCGGCAGCTGAGACCCAGCGTTGCTGCCACACCCGGCTGGAAACCTCCCCTTGAGCGTGCACTGGGTGTGCAAAGCGCGTGTGACAATCCCGGGGATCCCAGGACACGCCAAGGACACGCCAGGGCCACACGGGGAGCAGGGGGTGGGCACTGAGCACACTCTGGGCGTGCAGAGAGGTCTCAGTGACATGTGGGGACACGCAGAGGACACACAGGTGACGTGACCTGTGGCACACGTGTCACACACATCACACACAGTGAACACGCTGCCACTGCCCCACATTCCCACACGGTGACAGGGACCCCCCTGGGCCGGGCGAGCCCCCAGCCCTGGGCATCCCCACCACACCCGGCAGCCGTGGGTGCCCCAGGGCTGTGGGTTCCGGCTGTGCTGCCCTGTCATTCCCGGCTCCCTGACCTACATGGTGCCAGATGCAATTTGGGAATGCCTCAGGAGCGCCGGGAGGGGAAGGGACCATCCCTGTGTCCCTGCAGACCCCCCAGTAGTGGGGGAACCACCGGTCACCCCACCCCCAGGCCGGATTAACTGGGGAACCCTCATTAACTGCACTAACGAACAAAGGCCTGGGAAACCCGGGCTGCCCTGGCGCGGGATGCCGGAGAATCCATTAGAGCCGGGAAAAGCAGGAATTTCGACAGGCTTTGGGAGGGGGATGGCCAGGACCCCACCCTGGTGACCCCAAGCCAGGCTGGCACCGGGCTTTGGGGCGATGCAAATCCCCCACAACATCCCCCACCAGCGGGGGAGGGGGCAGAGCAGGGCCGGGGGCTGCGGCGCTGCTGAGGGGGACGGGGAAAGGGGACAGGAGCCGATGGCAGCGAGGGGGGGTCCGAGGGTATCGTGGCTGTCACAGGGGGTCCGGGGGTGCCGTGG
>NC_031797.1:1537488-1538629 GCF_001522545.3 Parus major | reverse complement strand
GGGGTGCCGTGGCTGTCACAGGGGGTCCGGGGGTGCCGTGGCTGTCACAGGGGGTGCCGTGGCGGCGGCGGGCGCAGCCAATGCGTGGCTTGGGCGGTGAAGTCACCGCGGTGCCGCAGCCATCGGCCCCGGCGCAGCCGCTGCGCGCAACGAGCGCGTCTGTTCTCAGCCCCCGCTGGCGTCACACGGGGCGGGGGGGGACAGTCGCACACACGCGTGGTGAGGGGCTCCCACGGGTCACCGGGAGGGGGGTCCTGCTCCCGACCGTGCTCCCCACAGCCAGCGATGGCCCGCGGGGACAGAGGGACGTGCCCCCCCTGCTCTGCCCCCCCCGCTCGGTGCGGGCCGGGCTGAGCTCTGCCCTGCCCGTGACCTGTGTGGGCTTTGGGGCTCGGGGGGCCCCCGCTCCCCTGCCACCAGCGTCCTGAACACGGAGCCGGACTGTCCTTGTCCCGGTGCAGGGGGGTCCCCAAAAGTGTCCCTGTCTTTGGGTGTGCAGGGCCGTCCCCATCCCTATGCCCAAGTGAAGGGGGGGAGGAAATGGAGGTGCCTGGGGGGTGCCATTGCCCCCTAAAACAGTGCAGGGGGGTCTGAGGGATGCGGGGGGGGTGCCCTCCTTTGTGGGTGCGATTTGGGGGGGACTGGGGATGTCCCTGTGCCGGGGTGCAGCACAGGGGGGTGCCAGGTGTGGGGGGGCAGGGACCCTTCCGAGGAGTGTCCCCAGCCTCCCCCACACCACAGAAGGGTGCCGGGGGGGTCCCGGTGCAGCGAGGGGGGTACCCGAGGGTGGGTGCTCGGGGAGGAGTGTTTGGGGTGTCCCCTTAGGGAGGCTGTTTCCCCAGTGAATGTCCGGGGGGATCTTTGTGTCTCCAGGAGGAATTGGGATGTCCGGGGGGGGGTGTTCGTGTCCCCGGTGCTGCACGGGGGGTGGTTTGTGTCCGGTGGCGGGGGGGGGGTGCACTGGTGGAGGTGTTTCTGTCCCCGGTGTGTGCCCGGGGCTCTGGGGTGTCCCGGAGGGGGGTGTCTGTGTCCTCGGGGGGTGCCCCCAGGGGGAGCGTTTGTGTCCCGGTGGGTGCCCGGGGAGGGGTGTTTGTGTCCCCGGGGGTGTCCGGGGGGGTATCTGTGACCCTCGGCGGGGGTG
>NC_031797.1:1533199-1536121 GCF_001522545.3 Parus major | reverse complement strand
CCCCGTACTTCCCCTGCCCTCCCGTACAGCCCGTACCTCTCCCGGAGGCCTCGTCCTCCGTCCCCCCCCATCCTGCCGGGGCTCTCCCGGGGGGCAGCAGTTGCGGGGCGAGGCTGCGCTCCCCAAATCCAGGTTTTGAGGGGGAGGAAAGCTGGCAAAATGCAGCACAGACGAGTTTTAGCCCCGGATATCCAAAGTGGTGCTTGGTGTGGGGGGGATGCTCCTGCTGTGAACCTCCCCCCGCTCTGGCCGGGGACCCCCGGGCTGCAGTAAACAGCCGCCTTCTGGGTGTTTCTGGCGGTGGCCGGGGTTGGCCGTGCTGGTGCTGGCAGCCGGCCCGGGCACCGGGCGGGTTTGGGAACGCCGCTGGGGCTGCCACCTCCACCCAAACAGATTTCATAATCCTGGGGAGGACGAGGCCCTTTTGCCCCAGCACTGCCCCCTGTCCCATGGGTGGCTCAGGGGAGCAGGAAGCAGAGGGTCCCCATGTCCCTCGGGTGCCACTGGGGTTCAGCCTGGGGCAAGGAGTGGATCCCATGCCCTCCATGGATCCCGGGGTGCAGGAGGCTTTGGAGTGAGGTCTGATCCTGCCGGGTCAGGGGTGTCCCACAGCTTGGTGGACACAATGTCCACTGGAGCAGGGCAGAGCGGGCTCCAGCCACTGTGACCTTGCAGGGAGCTGGGAGGACACGGACAGGTGGCTCTGGGGCCTGTCTTGCCCTCTGGCTTCTCTTCCTCCCCCTCTTACCTCACTGTGGTTCAGGTTTGGGTGGAGATTTGGGGTTGGGCTGGTGTGGGTGGCTGCGGTCCCTCTCATCATCCCCCATGTGCTGGCCTGGGGCTGGCTGGAGGAGTGACCCTACAGCGCTGTCCCCATCAGGAGACGTGGTCCATACCTTCCTCCTCATCCTTTGGCTCTCCCTGGAGCTCTGCTGTGTCCCACCATGAACTGGTGTCCTGCACCATGGGGCAGTGAGCAGAATGTGTCTGAGGAGCTGGAGCATGCAGGGCTGATGTCTGTGCTGGGCACAGGGTGGCAGCCGGTGGTGGCTGATCCAGCAGCTGCCACCTCACTCCTGCTCTTGACTCCCACAGGGGCAAAACCCTTTTGACCTGGAGTTCGACCAGTCCAACCACCTGGAGCCCGTCTTCAACTTCGAGTGCCCGCCCCGTCCCGGTGAGTCTCGGTGCCTCCTCATGGGGCTCCTCCCATCCTCCCCCTGGGAATTTGGCCCTGAAGGCTTTGGGGGCTCCCCTGGCGGTGCTGGGGGAGCTGTGGGTGGACAGGGATGGCTGACACCAGTGACTTTGCTCTGGCACAGACATGCCTTCAAGTCAACCCATCGACATCCCTGACGCCAAGAAAAGGAACAAGAAGAAGAAGCGCTGCAGAGCCACCGACAGCTTCTCCGGCAGGTTCGAAGGTGAGCAGGGCTGCTCAGGGACCCCGGGGGTTCCCCTTGGCCTGGGACAGGGCTGGGCCCTCCTGGTGTCCCCAGGCTCAGTGCAGTGGGGCTGGCAGCTCAGGTGACCTCTCCCCTGCCAGATGTTTACCAGCTGCAGGAGGAGGTGCTGGGAGAAGGGGCCCACGCCAGAGTCCAGTCCTGCGTGAACCTCATCACCAACAAGGAGTATGCGGTGAAGGTAAAGCTCCGCTGCTGGGGCTGCAGACCCACCCCCCTCCCACCCCCCGCTTCAGTTTCCATTTCTGCCCTCCACATCTTGGGCTCTCCCAGGACCATCCCCTCTGGCCCAAGACTGCAGCTTTATGGGCTGGAGGGAAGGGAGAGGGACAGGGATGTGGCAAGGCTGGGCTGTGATGGTGGCACATCAACATCTGCCACCACCCAGCTCGGGTCCTCGGTGACCCCCCTTTAGCCACGCTCCTCTCTCGTCAATGAGGGCATGCCAGAGATTAAATTAACTCTGGGGCTGTGCCTGAGGCCTTGGGGCAGGCAGGGGCACGCATGCTGGCTGAGTGGTCACCTCCTGCTCACTCCAGGGAGGTCTCATGTGGGTGCTGGAGGGTGTTGGGGTGGGCCACCTACCTACCTTTGGGGTCAGGGATGGTGGTCCCATGGCCCTGCACCCCACAGACTCTGAGCCATGGCACGGGGGCTCCGGGATGGACCCTGTGTCAAAATGCAGCCAAATGCCGGGGGAGCTTTGCCTCCCCCATGGCTCTGCAGGGACCTTTTGGTGCTCCAGAGGGGAAGCTGAGGCAGCAGGGAGGGCTGTGGTGGTGGGGTGCTCTGCGTGCCCCAAAGGGCAGTGAGAGCACCCATCTGCACCCCCCCCCACCGTGTGGGGTGTCCCCCTGTCCACCCTTGGCACGGCCAGCGAGCCCCGCTGTGCCAGCGCCCAGTGGGGCATAGGGCCCTTTGCTGCGCCGCTGCTCCGGCATCACGCGGAGCTCTGCTGGCCCCGGCCCCGGGAGGGAGCGGCTTGGCACCGCCGCTGCCGCTTGGCACCGGCACCGGGAACAGCCTGTTCTGCTGCCTGAGCCCCGCCGGGCTCCGCTGCCCCGCCCGGCCCCGCGGGTCCCCGAACGGCCGGGCAGGGGTGCCCTGGCAGCGCTGCCTCTCCTGAGCCTCCCCCTCTTCGCCTTCCAGATCATAGAGAAGCGCCTGGGACACATCCGGAGCAGGGTTTTCCGGGAGGTGGAGATGCTCTATCAGTGCCAGGGACACAGGTACGGCGGGGCAGCCGCTGCATCCCCCGCTGTGGGTGTGGAGAGTGGGCTGAGACCGCGCTGATGCCCGCGACACCCGAGAGCCACAGCAGGGCCACCCTCTGCCCCACGCTCCCTCCCCTTCCAGAGGGGACGATCAGTGCTTGGCCATGACGACAGGGCCTCGGTGGCCAAGTTGGAGCAGATCCGAGCCCGTGCTGCTGAGCGGGGCTGTGTGTGTGCGGGGCTGT
>NC_031797.1:1525447-1532549 GCF_001522545.3 Parus major | reverse complement strand
TGTGTGTGTGTGTGTGTGCAGGGCTGTGTGTGGGGCAGGGGAGCGAGCCAGGAGGGGCTGTGAGCAATTAGGGAGGAGCGGAGCCGGGCGCTGCGGGGCTGTGTGTGCGGGTGCGGGGCTGTGTGTGCGGGTGCGGGGCTGTGTGTGCGGGTGTGTGTGCGGGGCTCTGTGTGTGTGTGCGGGGCTGTGTGTGTGTGTGTGCGGGGCTGTGTGTGCGGGGCTCTGTGTGTGTGTGTGTGTGCAGGGCTGTGTGTGGGGCAGGGGAGCGAGCCAGGAGGGGCTGTGAGCAATTAGGGAGGAGCGGAGCCGGGCGCTGCGAGCCCCTCTCCCCCCTGGAATGTGGCCAGGGGGGCCCTGGCCGTGTGGTTTCAATCACTGCAAGCCCAGTTTTCCCATCCTGTCTCCCTCCCGGGGTCCTGTGCTGGATGGGGGTGTGGGGGGGGACCCCAGGTTTTCTGGGGGGACGCTGGGCTGATGCTGTGGTCCCTGCAGAAACGTCCTGGAGCTGATCGAGTTCTTCGAAGAGGAGGAGAGGTTCTACCTGGTGTTTGAGAAGATGAGGGGAGGTGAGTGTGGCTCGGGGGCAGGGGGAGCTGGGGAACCAAGACCCCCACGAGCCCCAGCTCTGCTCTCCCACGGCCACAGGCTCCATCCTGACCCACATCCACCGGAGACGCCACTTCAATGAGCTGGAGGCCAGCGTGGTGGTGCAGGATATCGCCAGCGCCCTGCACTTTCTGCACAACAAAGGTGAGCTGGGACACCCCAGGTGCCACTCAGGACACCCTGGGGTGTGCTGGGCTCTCCCGGGGGTGTCGCTGCCTCCCCCTATCCTCCTGCCCAGGGGACAGTGCCTATCCCAGCGCACAGGGTCAGGCCCAGCTGCATCACAAGGCTTTTTGTGGTGAGATCCTGTTCTTCCAGTTCGGTTGGGATTCAGGGCCAGCAGCAAATTTTACCTTTTGCCAGGGTGCAGGCAGGGATTTGGGGTGGGGAGGGAGGGAACCCTGTGCCACCCCCAGACTTTTATAGCAGTCTCGTTAGGAGGGGGATTTTTACCCTCATTGGCTCTTTTGCTCCCAGGGATTGCACACAGGGATCTGAAACCAGAAAATATCCTGTGTGAGAGCCCGGACCAGGTGAGCAGGGAGCAGCCAGGGTGGGTGCAGGGTGTGCTGCCTGGGGGGGGTGGGCACAATGGGGTGATTCCTGAGCTGGGGGGTGCAGGAGGGGCCTGCCAGGGACAGACACCCCCCCACCCTCCATATGCCACAGCACAGTGTGGGGTGAAGCATGACAGGACCTGGCACTGAGCAGCTGTGGCCTGAAAACAGGGCTGTGGCTCCTGGAGGATGCCGGGGGAGTCACTGACCACTCCTTCCCCCCCTCTCCCCAGATCTCCCCGGTGAAGATCTGCGACTTTGACCTGGGAAGCGGCATCAAACTGAACGGCGATTGCTCCCCCATCTCCACTCCGGAGCTGCTCACCCCGGTAAGCGTGCGGGGCCCCCACATTGTGGGGGGTTCTGTCCCCGGGGACCCCCCCAGCTGCCCTGCAGGCTCCAGGCACAGGGCTATGCTCGGACACCCCCTGCTCGTCGCTGCTGTCGCTGCTGCTGCGCGTTCCCCCCGCTGTGGCAGGCGAGATGCGGTTACATAACGCGGGGGGGCCGGGGGCTGGCGCATTGCCCGGGCTGCCGAGAGCCTTAGCAACAGCCCGAGAGCCGCGGCGGCTGCGCCGAGCCTGCCGGGGAGAACTGGGGCAGCACCGGCCCGGGGGCCGCCGTGGTTCCCCGCTCGTGGGCGAGGGGAGACGGGCCCGAGTGCAGGGTGGGCACCCCGAGAGCTCCCGGCTGTCCCCGTGTGCCACAGATCCCGTCTCTGGCAGAAAGCCCCGCTCCTCTTATCGCCAGCCGCAGGTGCTCCCGTGCAGGGGATCGCCCTGCACCCCGGTATTTTTGGGGGTGCGAACGTGGCGGGGAGGGCAGAGCCGAGCCCTGCGGGGCGCACGACAGCGGGGCGGGGGCCGGAGCACCGCAGCCCCCTCCTTCCCCCACACCCGCCCTCCTCCCGGGGCGGGATCCGAGTTCTGAGGTGTCCCGAGTTCCCCCGTTCTCAGCTCCATTCCCCGCGGGACCGGGGCCGGGGGATGTTTTCCTGCGGTGCTGCCGGGGCTGCAGAGGCCCCTCGTCAGGAGGCCTCTCTCGTTACGGGGCGATTATCTGCTGGCTGCAGCTCTTTCTCCCCTGGTCACGGGGCCTGTGTGGGCTGCGGGTCATGTGCTGGAAAGCCCCAGAGTCCCTGGAGCGATAGGGGAATGGGGCCGCTGGCTCTGCCTCTCCCCGCACCAGGGTTAACTCCTCCCGGCCCGGATCCTGCGCGGCAGCTCCGCCCGGCCCGGGGGACGGGCACGGTCAGGCGGAGGAACCGGCACAGCGGGCTCGTCCCACCGTGTCCTGTGGCCGCTCCCAGGCGCTGGGGCTGCCCCGCTGAGCCGGTTGGGTGGAGGCGATGCTGTGGGTCCTGTGGGTCCGGCTGTCCTACGCCGTGGAGGTTGCACCCTTTAGGCTTTACGGGTTTTTTTTTTTCCTTCGGGGTGGCAGCTGCTGTTGGGTGATCCCAGAGAGGCGGGTCTGTGGCATTCCCTGTCCGGGAGCAAACCCGGGGGGCAGCCGTGTCTGCACCTTCCCTTCAGAGGCACAGCCCCAGAGATCTGGCAGGACCCTCCCAGTCCCCCCTGCCCCATCGGTGCCCACCCTCCGGGGCTCACCCCGCCTGTCCCCGCAGTGCGGCTCGGCCGAGTACATGGCCCCAGAGGTGGTGGAAGCCTTCAACGAGGAGGCCTCCATCTACGACAAGCGCTGTGACCTGTGGAGCCTGGGTGTCATCCTGTACATCATGCTGAGCGGGTACCCCCCCTTTGTGGGCCACTGCGGCTCCGACTGCGGCTGGGACCGGGGCGAGGCGTGCCACACCTGCCAGGTGCGTGGGGGACCCCAGCAGTGCCCAAACCCCCCCCAGTTTGGCTGCAGTGCTCCTGGCTGAGCCCCTGTTATTTCTCCCCCTGCTCCAGAACATGCTCTTTGAGAGTATCCAGGAGGGGAAGTACGAGTTTCCTGACAAGGACTGGGCGCACATCTCGTTTGGAGCCAAAGACCTCATTTCCAAGCTGCTGGTGAGAGATGCCAAGAAGCGGCTCAGTGCAGCCCAGGTCCTGGAGCACCCCTGGGTGCAGGGGGTGAGTGTTGATGTCCCTTCCCTGCTCTGTGCTCCCAAAAGCCAGGGTGGGGAACACCTGCCTGCACAATCCTGGCTCTGACTGGCTTCATTTTGTTGCAGTGTGCCCCGGATAACACCCTGCCAACCCCCATCATCCTGCAGAGGTGAGTGTGGGATGCCCCCTGAATCGTGACTCCGCTCCTCAGCAGTACTGTCCATTCCTTCTGCTTTCTGGGGGCACTGTCACGACTCTGTGTCTGGGCAGCCCTGCCACTTTGGGTTTGTGCCGTATATTTGGTGTCTGGCATGGGCAGCATTGTGAGGAGGGACACCTGGATATTTGACCCTGACCTCCCTCCAGCCCCTCACACCCCCTCTGAGCCCGTGCCTCCCCTGCAGGAACAGCAGTGCCAAAGAGCTCACCTCCTTTGCTGCTGAGGCCATCGCTGTCAACCGCCAGCTGACACGGCACGACGAGGACGAGGAGGAAGAGGCGGAGGAGGAAGCACGACCCATCATCATCAAAGCTACCTCACGGGCCATGCAGCTCTCCCCCCCCTCTGAGTCCAAGCTGGCCAAGCGGCGGCAGAAGAGCAGCCTGGCCAAGGCAGTGGCCTCTGGGCAGCACCTGGTGGCCCCGCTGGTCCTGGTGGCCGACCAAGCCTGAGCAGTGCCCCTCGCACCTGCTGTACCCCATGTCCCCCCTTCTCCTCCTTTCTTTCTTCCCTTTTCCCCCCCCCAACCCCACTGTTTCTGGCTAGTGACAAGATCAGGACTCGTCCCTGTGGCTGGTTTCCAAGGTTTTGCTGATCTTGTAGGTCTGGGGGTGGGAGGGTTTGTTTAAGATCTTTTTTTTTAAAGGTATTAAATCAAGTGTGAGGTTGCTTCACCCAGGGCACACTCAAGGACATCTGACAGGCACATGGACTTTTGTTTCCCGGCTCTTGGTTTCTCCTCTGACATTTTTCCCCCTCCCTGACACCAAAGGACTCTTTGTATCCGCGGCTGCTTTGACAATTTCAGCTCATTTCATACTGTGAACAAAAGACCCTCGGTCGCGTTTTCAACAACGGGAGCTGCGTTTTAACCTCGTCCCTCCCCTCAGAGCTGCAGGTTTCTCTCTGATGTTGGGGCAGATCCCACAAAACCCCCTTCCTTGGGGGTCTGGGAGGCACCTCCCGGGTGTGGGAGGTGTGGGGAGCCTGTGCTGTGCTCGGGGGTGTCCCCAGCTCTGCTCCAGGGGGACACAGTGGGCGTTGTGCAGGGAACTGCTTGGGCTGGGGAGAGACGGTGCCAGCAAGGGAGCAGCGCCCAACCCACCCTCTCTCTTCAGCATCCTCCTTCCAGAATAAGCTATTCACCCCTTTTTTTTTTCTTTTTGCCCTTTTTTTTTTTTTCATTTCCTTTTTAATTACTGTTTGTTTTAAACTGCCAGCTGTGCTTCTCTACAGGGCATGGAGAAATGTCTTCCTTTCCTCCCACGCTCCGGCTGGTGGCTCCCCGGGGGATTCATGGGCATCCAGGGCTGTGCTCTCGTGCCAGGTCAGGTGTTGCACCGTGGGTTTTGGAAGGGCTGGTGGCTGTGCCCTTGGGGAGGTGCAAGGGGATGAAGTGTTCAGGGTGGGTAGAGCAGCCAGAAACGCTCTCTGAGAATTGTGTGCTCTGTGGAAAGCAAGGACCCCCATAAAGAGCATCAGGACCTGCTGCAGGACAGTGAGACCTGCCATGGCTTCAGGCTGGTCCTGAGGCTGCTGTGGCAGGAGGGTCAAGGGGCACAGAGGGTGCCCAATGCCCCAGGGGTGCCAGTGGATGAGCAGCCAGGCTGGTGGCAGCACCAAAAGGCCAGGGCACAGAGGAGCAGCCTGGGGACAGCTCGGGATGTGGGGCTGGAAGGTTTGGGGTCAGGACAGCAGGGTCTTGAGCGGTCAGCACTGGTGTGTGCGGTCGTGCACGTGCACTCCTGCTCACGTGTGTTCAGGCATGCATGGCATCTTTTCCTTGGGGTTTGCTTTGGGGTGGGAAGGACTCGGGATGCAGAGCTGGGGCGAGGCCCTTGGCTGGTTTCTGGGTCTGTGCTCGGGGCTGGACCGGCCTCCAGCAGCCCCCAGTGCCTCCAGACCCCCCAACACCCCTGCTCCCTGCACAGGCACTGCTTTGGCTTGTGCCACCAAGCTGTACCCACTGCCAGCCCCCATCCTGCTGGGAGGGCAGTGCTCCCTTCACAGCCACCTCCTGTCCCCTCTGACTCAGTGCTTTGAGCTTTATATTTTGCAAAAGCAGCCTCGGCCCATCGTGTGCACAGGTGAGGGTTTGGGAGCTCTGAGCTGGGGAACAGACTTCCCTGGGTCTTCAGCTGAAGACAGTCGCTGTCTCTGGAAAAAAAAAAAGAAAGTTCTCCTTTTATTTTAAGACTGCTGACAGCAATACTATGCAATATATGTTGTATTTTGTTTCAGGGAGGTGTGTGTGAGTTATCATGGGAGATGATGATCTCGGGTGTTGATGGAGTTTAGGGCAGGGGCCGTCTCCTCTCACCCTTCCCAGCCTTTCTGCTGACCCAGGGGGGTTGGGGAGGGTGACTCCATCCCCATCCCACCCCCCAAAACTGCCTCACACTTGCGATCTCCCTCTGCCCCGTGTGACCCTGGTCCCACCATGCTGGGTGGGGAGGAGCAAGGCAGTGGTGAGGGCAGATCCTCCCCCCCTCCACAGGCACCGGGACACCCTGGAGAGGCCTCCTATAACAGAAAGAAAAAAAAATCCATCTTGATTGTACATTGTTACTTTTTATAGCTTATTTTGTTTTATCAGTTGTAGATAATTCCTTGTTGTCTTATATTAAGAAATACTTGAATGATGTACAGTACAATGCGATGCCTTGAGCTGGTATTGTGAAGCTATCGTTGATGCTGCACGCCGCAGCCTTTTTTTAAAAAACAAAACATGGGAAGGGGATGGCAGGGGGATGTCTCCAAAATTTATCTGTCCCCCGTGCTGCTTTCATTGGCAAACTGAGTTTCCCCTTTTTCCCCATGCATAAAAGCGATCTCTTTTATATCTATATATATATAAGTACACCACACACTCTGGGGAAGGCCTGGGTGAGCCCTGCCTGTGTCCCATGGGTGTCCTTGGCCGGGGATGTGCAGCCAGAAGATGCTGTGGGAGTTTGTGGGAGTTTGGAGGATGTGCTGGGAGCATCCGAGCTCAGCCCGGCCTTGGCGTCGTGTTTTGGGTGGGGTTTGGTTTGGACCCGGCGCTCCTGGCGTGGTGTTTGGGGGTGACCCACGGCAGGATCTGTGCATTGCTGGAGAGTCTTTAAATGCCTCTAGAGCCAGGGATCGACTGGAAAACCTCATGGCAGCGCTGGGCACCCACAGACACCCTGGTGGGGCAGGGATGGCTGGGGACACCCTTGTTCCAGGGCCAGACGTCCCCTCCCCGCTGCCAGCACCTCTCTCGGGGCGGTTTCCAGACAGATGCTCCGGTGGTCCAGCACCAGCGACCCCCTCTCACCAACACCCTTCTTCCTCCTCTTCTTTCCAAGCTTTCCCCCCATAGAGCATCTATCTTGGAAACCAATTTCAAAATTACTATTTTTTTTTTTTTAAGCTGGAAATGTTAAGTGTTTTTGCTTCCTCTCCTTTCCCCCCACCCTTCCTCCAGCCAACTAACTCGACTTAGAACTGGTTAGAAACGTTTACTGTGAAGCTAACTCTTTTTATCAAACCAGGAGAAACTTTCTCCACTTTACAATTGATGAAGACTGCCAAAGCTGGTTCAACAAGAGTCACGTTAACGCACTGTTGGTTTGTGCAACAGCAGCCTCTGCTTGGGGGCTGGCTGGGAAATAAAAATGAAAATATTAAAAAAAAAAAAAAAA
>NC_031797.1:1501316-1525367 GCF_001522545.3 Parus major | reverse complement strand
AAAGAAAGAAAAAAACACACAAAAAGAAGCACTTTACTGTATGTACCAGGTGACCTGATACAGCTGAATTGAAGTTTTCCTTTATAACAATTGTTGATGCCAGAATTTTGTATTCTGTTTTGTAAGAATTTAATAAAAATGCATTGAGACCTACACGGTGGGCAGGTGGCTGTGGCAGGTGGGGTGAGTTGGGGGGATTGGGCAAGCTGGGGAGGTGGGTGGCACTCCATCCATAATCCTTCCCCAAATTTCACTTGTTCCTTCCCAGGACGGAGGCTCCTTCCCCCCACAGGGGCTGGGAGTGTGGCTGGGGTGGCAGGCCAGGAATAGGGGCTGGCAGTGGCTCAGCCCTGACTCACTTTTCCCAGCGGGATGGTGTGATCCTCTCAATCCCAATGGGAGCTGGAGGTCATGGGGCAGGGCTGGGCTCCCTGCCAGCTGCACCCAATGGATTTGGAACTGCCCTGCCACCCCCAGACACAACCCTGGCACATCCCCCCCACCCCTCTTTGGGTCAGGGGGCAGAGGGGGGACACTGAGGCAAGAAGAAAATGTAGTGGGATAGGGAAGGCAGTGGGGACTGGAGGCTGGGAATCAGGGTGTGGGAAAAGGGCTGTAAAGGCCCTCCTGAGCTTTCTTACATGGACAAGGCAAAACCTTGTGGAAATAAAAAAAAATTGTGACTTCTCCAGCTTCTCTGCTATGCTGGGCACTGGAGCTGGATCCTTCTGGATGCTATTGCTATGGTGCTGCTGCCCTGACAAAACCCCATCCACTGCACCCCTGGTTTGGGGAATGAGCTGTGGGCTCTGCCATGGACCAGCTGCTGCTCCCAGCTCTGAGCTGAGAGAGCCCCACTGCAACACTGCTGAGAATCCAGGCTCACTGCTTGGTAAATGCTGCAGCTGCTTCTTGCAGCATCTGGATCAGGACAGGATGACTCCAGAAGTCTCCCTTCCCTGGCTGTTCCAGGATGGCATGTGGTGAGAACAGAGCTGGGGTTCCCTTCAGGCAGAGGATGAGGAGCATGTCCCATCCCATGGTGTTGTTCCTGCCTCTGTTGAACAAAGCCATTGCTCCCTCCTGGGTCTGGGGCCACCAGCTGGTGACCCTGGATGTTTTAGGAGCATCCAGCTCTTGGCTCTTCTTCCTCTCTTGCATGTTGTTTCACCGACATTGTGCCCTCAGCTGTGTGCTCCAGAAATCTTTCCCCTCCTGCCTTTTGCTTCAAGGGATATCCTGCAGACAATTCTCCTTCCAAGATTCCAGGTGGATCCCAGACAGGTGTGTCAAAGGCAGCTTTGCTGCAGATGCTGGTTTAACTTCAAATCTCTGAAATTCCTTTGCATGGTCCCTCTTCTCCCCCTTCCCCAGTTTTCCCAGCCCCAGAAAGCGCCTGGTAGTTGGAAACCATTCCTGAGCACGTGCAAAGAAGGGCAGCTCTGAAAATAACCCAGCGCTGGGTTAAAATAACCTGTGCTGCTCTGGTGCCTGAACATCAGCCCAAAATAGGCTCCACTGGGATAAAGACACTATAAATACCCTGGTGTGGATTTGCATTGGAGAAAAGCCCCGCAGCAGGAGCAGCACCGATGCTGCCCACGCTGGCCCAGAGGGAAGGGGCCACTGCAGAGCCACTGGGGTGGCCTGAGTGACGCAGGGGGTCGGGCTTTGGGTGATGTGGTGGCTTGTCCCAGCTGACCTGTCTTCAGGATTTAACAGAGCCACGGTCGGAGCTGAGTGGCCACAGCACTGGGGTGGCCGGTGGGGTCACATCTGGCTTCAGCCCAGAGCACCGAGGCAGGTGGGCAGGAGCAAAAATGAAGTGTCCTCAGTATTTTGGGTCTGAGCCTGGCTCTGCTGGTGACACATGATGATCTGGGTGATAAGCCAACATTTTGATTCAATGTTGGCCCAAAAAACCTTCCTGGAGTGAGTAACACGCATTCCCTCAGACCAGACTGCTCTCCTGAACCATCAGTGAACCCCAAACCCACACTGGGCAATAAGGAGTGGAAGGTGTGAAGTGTGTTTTGATGAAAAACAGATGTTATAGATCAAAAACATATTTGTTTTTTCTTTTTGCACTTTTAAAATGTTCTCTGGGATGGGGCAGAGAAAGAATGCTCTGTGCATTTTGCAGAGAATCATGTCTCCTATCCAGGAAACCCAAACAAACCAGTCCAGGCTGGGTTTTTGGGAGGATGTGCCATTTTGGTGTGATTTTGACTGGTGTGTGCAGGTTCTCCCTCTGAAGTCTCATCCCAGGGAGTGAGTGATGTGCACCCCAGGAGAGCCCAGCACACAGGCCTGGCCCTGCCTGTGTTTGCTGTGGCTGCTCCCTCTGCACCAGGAGCCTTGGTGGCACTGGCACAGCATGGCACATCTGTTTTCTCCACTGACTGGAAAAGGCCTTGGTCAGCCTTGTTTGTGGTTTTGGATGGTGAATTGTGAATTTTGGAGAGCCATGGGGTGCAGGTCTGGTTTTCCCACGGGATTCCAGCTCTGGGTGGAATTGCACAGGCAATGGGAGCTGTGGTTGCTCAGTGGGAGCAGATCAGGGTCAGGTTTTCCCAAAACCTGGGAGAGCTGTGCCCATGGCTGGAGCAGGCCCTGGGCTTCGTGAGTCCCCTTCTCACCTGGCTGAAGGTTTAGATCAAGGCTAAGGCACAGGGTTTGGCAGGTCCCACTTTGCCCTGCTCTGGCTCACACCTGGGATGTCTCTGTCTTTCCCATGCAGTGTTCCCCAGAGCTTCCTTACATCCTAAAATGCCTTCTTTGAGGTAAGCAGCTCGGCCAGGAGAGAGCTGCCTCTGCCTAGCTTTTACTTGGAACACACATTTCCAGCTTTTGCTTGGAGCACACATTCTAAATGGTTTTTTCTGCCTCCAAGAGGTGAAGAAAGGCCAGATGTTCTCTGCTATCCAGCTCTGAGCACTCTGGTCCCACTGGTTTCAGTCCATCTGCTCACAGCTTTGTGAGACCCTTCACATCCAGCCCTAGATGGGGTCAGCCTTCATCCCACCAACTGGACCCCAGCGATTTCCTGCCCAGCATTATGGCTGGGGTGAAGCTTTTATTCATCCTGTGAACGGCACAGCCAAAACAGTGCTGCCTCTGCCCAGTGCTGGATCTCTGAAGGAATCTGTTGGCTACTAGACCCAGAAATAATGACACCGGGCCTTTTATAGGAGCGTTTGTTCCCAGGTTTATTTTTGGGATGGTAAAGTCTCCTGTATGACACGACTTGTTATTTCTCTGGTCTAACACACCACTGATCACTGTGGTGTTGGTGCTGGGCCACTGCAGCAAATGCACAGCGCCATGGTGAGTGTCCCACACAGATCTCTGGGACATTATCCCCAATATCCACAGCTGTGTTTCCTTACACTAGTCCTGAGTTAAGCCTCTGGCTCCTGCCACAACACAGATCACCCTGGTTTAGTTTACCACAGGCTGCATAACCAGGATCTGTCTGATGCAGGCTGGCACGGTGAGGACAGCACAGAGCAGGCTGGTGGTGCTGGGAAATCAGGATTGAACGGGTACAGAATCCCCTCCTCATGCAATGGAGAACCCATCCTCCCTGGCAGGCACACCAATCCCTTGGAGGCACCAGTTGATGAGGATGAATTTGCTGGGATTTTGGAGCAGGGAATGCTCTGGTGAAGAAGCTTCAGCCTCCACCAGCAGCATGGGCTGGGCTGGATGAGCCTGCAGCTCGCAGGCAGAGCAGGAGCCCCTCAGTGGCACCCCTGGAGCTGGAGGAGTGCGGGATCACACAACCAGGGCCCCTCCAGACCATTCCTGCCGGTCACCAGCCACGTCCAACCATCCAGCCGGGCACAGCGAGTCTCCAGCTCCCTCTAATGTTTCTGGCACGAAAGGAGCATCCGCAAGCAGGACAGGCCTGAGCAGGGACCGGCCAGGCTGCACTGCCCCGGGGGAAAAGTGTGACGCTGAAACCTGTGGAAGCAGCTGGGCCAGAAAGCGGTGGGGGAGAGTGATGTGTCGAGCAAATGGTGTTAAACAGTAAAGGATGCAGCGTTTTATGAGAGAACAGGGCTGTACTGAATGCCTGGTTATTATTAATAAATGAAAAATTTCACATGAAAAAGAACTGTTCCTCTGAAAAATATTGGTTTTAATACTCTAAAATGCTGTGTTTCCAGCCCTGGAAGTGTTCAAAACACCTGTGGTGACATGGTTTAGTGGTGAACATGGTAGTGGACTTGACCTTAAAAGTGTTCTCCAATAGTAATGATTCTATGGTTCTGTGGTTCTCTGACTCTAAAGGCTCCTACTCATTCCTGCCTGCTCTGGGACTGTTAGGATGAGAGCTCTGCATAGGTGTTTCCCAAACTTGTCCACATGAAATGCAGCTTTAAAAATGCAGCAAGAAACCTGACAGCACAGAAACGGGTATTGATAACACAATAAAAAACCAGGCTGGAAGCTCTCAATCAATATCCGTGGTGTAGCAGCACTGCTGTGTCCAGCCATAGTGGTTCATGGGGAGATCTCAGAGATGTGTGAGGGTCTGGAAGCGTGGAATCCACACAAACAGCACACAATCCACACAAACAGCATCCTTCTGTGTGCTACAGAAGATGTAATGCCAAGGCACAGAAAGCAGAAGGGGCAGCCAGGCCATCTCCCGACTCATGGACCACATGCCTGCTCCTGACTGGGTGTGTGTGTGGCACAGATCAGGGGATGGATAACAGAGAGAAGGGGAATGTAATTACCCTGTGAAGAATAAATCACTTTAACGGTTCAGTTACTGAGATCACAGCAAGGCAGTGGCACAGCCTCTTAATTAATCTTCTGCTTTGCAGCTGGCTCCTGCCCCCACGCAATCTCCACCTCGTGCTGCCTGGTGAGGGGATGCCATCGGTGGGGACAACACTGGCTAGTGGCTTCTGGCTGAGCAGGTCCAGCAGGGCACAGCCAGGTGAGGAACCAGGGTGCTGTGGCTCCCCGGTTTGTGCAGGGTAACATCTGTGGTGGGCCTGGTAAAGTGGTGTCCTGTGGTACTCCAGGCCTGTGTCAGCAGCAGCAGCCAGTAACTCTGAGCTGATTACTGTGAGGAGTTGCTGGGCATGAAGCAGGGGTCTGGGATGCAGAAGGTCTGGGTCTGCTGCAGAGGAATGGCTGGTGTGTGAGATCACGAAGGAAAAACCCCACTTCACCTCCACAGGCCCAAACCTCTTTGACTCCTCACCACCAGCACCGACTCCTTTCAGTCCCTTAACTCTTAACCTCCCCTCTGTGAATTGCAGCCCCACTTGTCATCCCTTCACAAACTGCTCTCTGGGCTCCCTCATCTCTCATCCTCCTCGGAATAACCCCTTTCACAGGATGCTCCCCTTATCCCTCAAAATTGTCCCTCAGGGATTGCTCCCCTTCATCCCCCTCATACTGCCTCTTGGGGAATCACCATTATCTCCCAAACTGGTTCTCAGGGATTGCTTCTGACACTTCCCCATACGGTTCCTCAGGGATAAGAGAACCTTATCCCTCCAAACTGCCCCTCAGGGATTACTTCCTTCACCCCCTGCACCCCTCATTGCTCCTCAGGGAAAGGGAACATTCCCTTTTTCTTGCTCCTCAGAGATGGCTCCTGTCACCCCAGGGATGTGCTCTCATCCTCCTCAGGGATTGCCCCCACATCCCCAAAACTGCCCCTCAGGGACTGAACCTCACCTCCTCAAGGGTCACCGCCTTTGTCCTGCAAACTGCCCCTCAGGGATAGTCCCCATCCTTTTCAGGGATCAGCCCCTCACTCTCTTTAAGGGGCCATCCCCTCATCCCCGAAACTGTCCCCAGGGATCGCCACCAAAATTGCCCCTCTCACTCCTCCACATTGGTTCCTCAGAGTCTCATCCCCTCTTGCCCCAAAACTGCCCCTCAGGGATCGCTCCCTCATCCCCAAAAGTGTTCCTCAGGGATGGACCCTCAGCCTCCTCAAGGATTGCTCCTTCATCTCCAGAAGTGCTCCTCAGGGATGGACCCTCATCCTCCTCAAGGATCGCCCCCTCAGAAAGCACCCCCTTAGGGATCACCCCCTCACATCGCCCTCCATCCTCCCACTCCGTGCCGGCCCCGCCCGCCGCCCCACGCCCTCTCCCCGCCCCGCCGCCGCCTCCGCCGCTCCCCCCGTGCCCGGCCGGCGGCGGCGCCCGCCCCATGCGCCGCTGCTGCCCGGCGCTCTGCATCCGCACCGCCATCGACGCCACCGCCATCGACGCTACCGCCGACATCTCCGCCGCCCTCGCCCCCGTCCCTGTCCCGCCCGCCGCCGTGTCCCGCCCGCCGCTGCTGGTGCTGGTGCTGCTGCAGCGCCGCCCCGCGCCGCCCGCCCCCGCGGCCCCGCCGCACAAGATGGCGGCCGGAGGGAGCGGCGGCCCCGGCGGCCTCTCCTCCTCCTGCCCGCAGCCGCCGCCGCCCCCGCCGGGCAACGGGGCCGCGGCCGCCGCCTGCACCAACGGCGCGCCCGCCTCGCCGCCCGGCCTCACCTACAACCAGAGCGGCGCCGCCAACCCGCCGGCGGCCAGCGGAGGCGCGGGGGGCCCGGCGGCGGCGGGGGCGGCGGGGGCGGCCGGCGGGGCGGGCGGTCCCGGCGGGGCGCTGCAGCGGGAGCCGGTGTACAACTGGCAGGCGACGAAGCCGACGGTGCAGGAGCGGTTCGCGTTCCTCTTCAACAACGAGGTGCTCAGCGACGTGCACTTCCTGGTGGGGAAGGGCCGCGGCTCCCAGCGCATCCCGGCGCACAGGTGGGGCGGGGGGCGCGGGTATCCCACGCGTGGGGAACCGGGAATGCGGGAGGGGTGAGGGGGATCCAGCCCCAGGGCCCTGCGGGGTGGCCGCGGGTCCCGGGCCTCGGGAGGGTCGTGGGGGCTGGCCCGATGGCCCTGGGGGCGTCCCCTCACGCCCCCCACGCTGATAAAGGGAATCGCCCGTTTATTTGACAAAACTGCCCCTCAGGCATCGCTCCTCCTCCCAAATCACTCATCCCCCAAATTGCCCTTCGAGGATTGCTCGTCTTGCTCCCCACGTTATCCCCTGAGAGAATTGCTCGCATATTCCCTCGGGTAATTGCCTTCTTATCCCCCTCACTTCCCATCAGAAATTGCTTTCCTCACCCCTCTACGTTGCTCCTCAGGGAATCGCTCCTTTATCCCCCAAAACTGCTTCTCGGTGATTGCTCCCTTTGCTCCTTCGTGTTTCTCCTCAGGGAATTGCCCCGTATCCCGCAAAACTGCCCCTTGGGATTGCTCCTCAGGGATGGCCCCTCATCTTCTTCAGGGATGTTCCCTTTACTCTTCACCAGGGCTGGCCCCTCATCCCCAAAACTGCCCCTCAGAGATGGCCCTGGGAGCGCTGTGGGCTCTCCTGCAGCCTCGGCTGGTGATGTGCCATCGAGTGGGGTGCTGCACCTCCCCTGTGAAGAGAGAAAAGGGGATCACATAACTGCACCCCATATTTCACCCCCTGCTCAGGGACATGTCCTGAGCACGGGACCCCCACTGTGGTCAGTCAGTGTCACCTCAGAGCTCTCCCAGCCCTTGGGTCAGTGTCATGCCTCTCCTCACGGTCACCAGCCTGGTGTGGGTTTGAGGTGAGAGTGGGTTTGGGTGAGAGTGGTTTTCCCAGAGGGATGGCATGAATGGGGCAGGCACAGCATGGAAAAACCCAAATTCCTGGATCTCACTTGGAAATAACCCTTGGTTTGGTGGGAAGCAGAGAGGAGGAATAGTCTCCCAGGTTGCCTGATCCCTCTGTCAGGGATCACCAAAATCAGTGAGAGCATTTGGGATGGAAATGAAAAAAGAATGATTTGAGATCCCAGATTTCAGGTACAACATTTTAATTTAAAAATTACCTTTATTGAATCTTCTCCGAAGCTCTGTGTTTTGGGGGTTGATCCACCACCATAAAGAGTTGGAACAGCTGTGTTGAGAATGAAACCTGGGCCTGAATAACCCGTGGAGGTTAATGCTTAAGGCTGAGCTGCCATTTAAGAATTTGCAGCTCAGTGGAGCTGGGAATCGCCTCCACCTGGATGATGCAGATCTGATGTGGCTGATTGACATTCAGCTGGTTCCTTGGGGGAGCTCCAGTAAATCCATGTGTGCCACCCTCTTCCTCCTACCCTGGGAAGGGCTTCCCAAGGAAGAGCTCAGAGATGGGACCACCTTTAATTGGTGAGGGAGGTTCCTTGGTGTACCTGGCAGTGGTGCTTGGCAAAGGGAGCCTTGCTCCAAACAGTTTCAAACTATTGCTTTTCTCCTAAGTGCTCACGTTCCTGGAAGTTTCCCCTTCAGACTTCACCCTTTTCTCTCATTTTTAGAACAAACTACACTTGTTCTAGGCTGGTTTGACTGTTTAGGGTGTCAGCTCTTCTCTCTTATAATTTGAAGCTTAATTAGTATTTGGGTAAGCTTGCTCCTGTCCTGAGAACTAGGCTTGCTGGGTGGGACAGGTGATGTTCAGCCCAGAAATAAATGGAAAATAAATAAGCTTTAGGAGAAAAAAATCCACAAAAACAACCAAAAATTGTCCCCAAAATGAGATGCTGCTTAATTGCTCTGAAATTCATCTGATGCTCTGGCTGGTAAAGATAGAATGGAGTGTGTCATGGTGTGACATCCCACCTAAGGATTCTAGAGATTTTAGTAAAACTTGCCTGTGTGATGTTACAGTTGGGATATCCTGGTGATTCATGAAGTACTGTGGTTATTTCAGAAATAAGAGAGCCTAAAATAAAACCACCCAGACCCCTTCTGTGCTCAGTTCTCCCACAGCAGCTCAACAGCAGAAGATACTTTGTGTTGGAATTGAGTTGCAAAGCAACCATGGGCTCAGTTAGAGAGGTGCTGTTTTGCTTCAGCAATCAGGGCAGGCAGGTGTTGATACTTTGTCAGATGTCTAAAATCATAGACTGATAGAGTTATTAAGGTTGGAAAACAACTTTTAGATCATCATATTAAATTATCAGCCCAGCACCACTACATTCACCACTAAACCATGTCCCAAAGTGCCACATACCCAGATTTTTTGAACACTTCCAGGCATGGTAACTCCACCACCACTCTGGGCAGCCCATCCCAATGCTTTACAACTTTTTCTGCAAAGAAATTTTCCCCAATATCCAACCTAAACTTCCCCTGGCACAATAGTGCACAGCTTCCAGGTAACTATTTCTGAAGTGTGGTTTGTGTAAATTTTCAGACCAGGCCAGGTACCAAACATGGCTGCAGGAGAAGCAACTCCTAAACAGGGTTCTGGGACAGCTCCTTGTGGTGCCTTGAGGAGTGGTCTGCAGGATCTTGCCTGCCATCCTCAATATGACTTCATGATGTGCTGGGAATGGCTTTGGCAGCAGACTGGGAAGCACAAATAATCCAAGAGATGCAGTCTTGTGGGAGCTGGAAGTGATGGTGCAGGTGATTCCTGGTCAGGCTTCTCCTGGATGGAGCTGAGGGAATGTGGAGGGTCTGTAGGTTGAGGTAACAAAGTGGTGTGTGCCCAGTGAGCACAAGTGATGTCCACAGGTGCTGGTGCCAGGAAAAGGTTTCTGACACAGCTGTAGGTTCAGGTGTGTTTCTGAGTTCACCTGCAAAATTCAGTTAGCAGCCTTAATGTGAAAGGAGGGGAGATTTAGATTAGATATCAGGAAGGAATTGTTCCCTTGGAGGGTGGGGAGGCCCTGGCACAGGGTGCCCACAGCAGCTGGGGCTGCCCCTGGATCCTTGGCAGTGCCCAAGGCCAGGCTGGAGGGGGATTAGAGCCCCCTGGGATGGTGGAAGGTGTCCCTGCCATGGCAGGGGTGGAACTGGATGGGCTTTAAGGTCCCTTCCCACCCAGACCAGTCTGGGATTCTGTGGTTCAGCAGTTTGTATCAAGGCACAGAGACAGACAAAAGAAACCTCACAGAGCAACTAAGAGCAAACATTCAGTTTGTGTGTGAGAGCCCAGTTTGTAGATAAAAGGTGTAAATGGTTTTGACTGGAGGGTCACCTGTCCAACTGTCTGCAGCCCTGAGAAGATCAGGTGTTTCCCACGTGGAGGAGGCTCCAGACCCCATGGAAGTTCCTTGCCCACCCTGAAGCAGGCCCTGTCTCTGAGCCTTCAGCTTGTCCCTCTTGCTGCTGAATCAGCCATGAAGAAGATGGGATGGCCTTAATTTTTTTTGGTGTCAAGGTTGGGCTGAGCAGCTGCCTTGAAGCTTCACAGCTTCATGGCCAAGGTCAGCACATTGATTAGACCCAGCAGTAAGAGGGAAGGGTTTTTTGTCTTTTTCATATCTGCTCCATGGAGAACAATATCAAGGGATTAGAAATGTCTAAAGTTCATCAGCCAGGAGCTGCATGGGTGTCATAATTAAACTTGTTAATTGGCCAGAAAACAGGGGCTGAGAGTGAGCAGGGCAAGCATGTGGGGATGCAACCTTGTGTGTGCTCCAGCCTGGGAGATCTTACAGCTTGGGGACAGCCTGAGCAAGATTTTGGCTGTTGTTCACAGGAGTCTCTTTGGAGCCCATCCTGTCTTTTCTTGGACATGTACTCACTCAGTTCCTGCAGCATCGTGTGCCGAGGTGTCCATGGCTCCTGCTCCTGTGCAGGGCTGCTCCTGCCTCCTGCTCCTTTCACCCAGGCTCTGCATCCTCTGCAGCCAGCACACCAGCAGCAGCTTCTCATCACCTACGGTGTCACCAAGCTCCAGCATGTCACGTGTTGCTCTGTTCCTGTGCCAGCTCTTCTGGAATAGATATTTTAAGGTTTCTCCGCAGTGGTGCGGATGGAGGAGGGAGCTGTGCAGCAGCAGTGGGGTAGCTGTGGGTTTTGAGTGGTTTCTTTTATTGGTGTTACTGTAGTGCCTGGGAAAGGAGCAGCACTGGTGGGTGGTGCAGATGAAACCAGGTGACAAGTGGAGGTGCCAAGGTGAACATGAAGCACTGAAAGTTGTGATTGAAAGCAAAATAGCAGAAGGAAAGATATTTTCTTGCAGGCCTTTGACAGCCTGTAGAGTCAGCTTTGGGTCCTTTTGAAGACAAATTATCCTCAAGGAAGTTCCCATGACTCTTGTTGCTGACAGTCAGTTTACTTTGGCTCTTCCTGGTGCAAAGGGAATGAGAAGAAATCAGGTGTTGCTTTCTTAATTCTTTAGTTTTGTTTCTGCATATTTCTCTGCCTGCTTTCAGTAGTCCACTCTGTTTTGGCCACAAAAGTATTTAAAAATAACTCTGTGTTGGATTTTCCCATCTGAAACAAACCCCATCTCTTCCTCCTGCAGACCTGCATGGCTGGGGGAAGCTGGTGGATTGTGTAGGAGGAATGGTGTGCATCCCTGCTTTTCCTGGAGTGTCTTTAGAGCAGCTTTAAATGCATTCTAGCAAGAGTAAGAAAACACTGGAAACAGAGAAACGGGGATTTTCTTACGTTAATTATGTTCTCTTAATGTTTTAAGAGAAATTAAAATGTGGAGTCCTGTGTTTCTCTGGCACCTCCCAGGATCCTATTAGGGCTCAGCAGTTTACAAAATCCAACTGATTTGTCCCCGACTGAAATGGAAGCAAACATTTGAGAGTTTTTTTTAATGAATGCCCTTTTCAAGTAGCTTCTGAAAGCTCCTGCTCATTGAGGCCCTATACTGTGCTGGCTGTGAGAATGAAAATTTGAGAGTGCAATTAATATATGTTAATTTTTAGTATCAGACAAAGCCAGCAATTGTTTTGCCACCATTGCTGCTTTTGGAGGAACAAGGATTTTTGTTTCATCTGGCAGCTCTGGTATTGTGAGGAAGGTTTTTATTTGTTCTTGACATTTTTCTTGAGAATGGTTTGACAGAAATATGCATGTGTGTATTTTTTTGTAACCACTGTGGTTTGTCCTGAGCTCCCTGGGCCCATCAGGAACAATAAGCCAGCTCGTCAGCCAAACTCTGTCATAGCAAATGAGCCTGGCACATCCATGGAGCTTCGCTCCATTGTATCCCTGGGAAGCCTCCTCTGGATGGGAGGGGAGTGAAAAGTGAGAAAATGAAAACATTGTTTAAATGGAAATTTCCTACTTTTTAAAAGGTCATTTCCTATTAAATCTGACTGAAATTCCCCCTTAGTGCTGGACTTTTCTTGGGCTGGAGGTTTCTGCCCCATGCCTGCTGTCTTGTATGGATTTCTGCCTGCAGTTTTTGCTGCTTCTGTGGAAGTGTGCATCAAACCACTGCAGCAAGGAATATTCCAGCTTTTTCCTTTTTATAGTTGGTAGAGAAGGGGTTGTAGTCATTGGCAGCCAGGGCTGCTCTGCTTCCCCACACTGCTGAGCTGTGGCCTTCAGTTTAACTTCAGGGAGCTGCATGGTGGCAGACACAGGAATCCTTCATGGCAAAAGCTCATCTGCAGTTTTGAACAGGAAAGTTCTCACAATGGCTTTCTAAGTCCTGAGGCAGGTACAGCAGCTTAAATATACACAGGCTCCTCAGCAGCCCAGGCCTGGGCCTCCTCCTAAAACAGGAGATGTTGGAATCGTCTTGTTTGCATGGGAGTGCTGGGACAAATTTTTGGTCTCAAACCTGTTTTGTGCAAGTTCCTGCTTCCAGTCTCTTTAGGGCCAACAATGACCTTCTCTGTGCCAGTAATTACCACGTAAGCTCCCAGCAGTGCTGAAGGGTTTGTGTGCACCTCACTGTGCTGCTTTGCTCTGGGGGAGGTTTGTTCCTTCCTCTGGGCTGAGCCCAGAGCAGATTATCCATCCCTGGAAGGATGCAGCAACGTGCCTGGGGAGGGCAGCTCCCATGCCAGGGCTTGGGATCTGCAGCTCCTGGTGCTGCTGCTGGGGCAGTTTTGTGTTTTGGGAGCTTGCTCTGCTGTCACCAATGATGTGTGCCTGGGCCTATGGAAGAGGATGGGTAGTGTGCAGTGACAAGTTTTCCATAAATGTTTCCAGTAGGTGACTGTGGGGAATTGCAGCAAAACTTGGTCTCTGTTTACTGGAAGAACTTGAACTCCCTAATTTGCTGTTTCTTTGCTTCTCAACCTTGGGATAATACATAGGCTCCTATGGGGACTTTGCAAAGCAGCAGTGTGTATTCTATTCCATAATTCCCAAAATCTGGCCTTTGGGGAACCATTACTGTGCTGTATGCCAGGGCTCAGAAGGAAGTTCCTTGCAGCTTTGGTGCTTTGCAGTTAAGAAGTAGCAAGCCTGACCATCCCTGCTCTTGAAAAACACTTGTGCTTTAACTCCACAAACGATTTGCTTTCCCTGAGGGTGACTTTGGGGATTAGCAACCAGCCTGGTTTTTTGGGTTTTTTTTTGAATATAATATGATTTAACATAAGGTTTTATTTGCATGTTTGTTTTTTCCACCTTAGGTTCGTGCTGGCCGTGGGCAGCGCTGTCTTTGATGCAATGTTTAATGGTGGGATGGCCACAACCTCCACAGAGATTGAGCTGCCTGACGTGGAGCCTGCTGCCTTCCTAGCTCTGCTCAAGTAAGCTGCTTCTAAAGCCCAGGATAACTGGGATACACAGATTTGGTGTAGAAAAAAATGTTTTAAAAGTATATGTATATATTATGGGCCATTGTATTATAGCCTCTTATTTATTAATTGGTTTGGTTTCATACAAATGCTCTTTGAGAGAAGAGGGGAAAAGTGATCTTTTGAAAGGTCTGTAAGTTAAAAATACTTGTAGCTTGTTTAGGTCACAAGCAAGTTGTAACAGGTAAGCAGGGGTGTGTAATAAATGTCAGCCATTCCATGTGGTATCACCCTTTGTGTGGGTTTTATTCTTCTTTTGGAGAGCTGGGTTTGAATTTACATTTCCAGTGTGTGTTGCAAGTCTGTGTGCTGGAGAAGGAGGAGGAAGGGGCTGTAACGTCCTATTCACCAATTCCTTTAAGCTTGGCTGGTGCTGTACAACATCCAGCAGCAATCCTGAATGGATGATGGAAAGTCATTGTCCTGTTTCTATAGGATTTCTGTAACCTACTTCCAGGGGTTTCCAGTCCTGTGCTCTTGACATGTTCCCCACTCACTTCCTACAGGGAGCAGTCACTATATATAGCTCTGGCACACTTTTTGCTTTACCTTCAGAAAGTGCTTTGGTTTTGCCTGTGCTATCTTGGAATATTTTAAAATTGATCTGGGCTAGAATGAAGGGCCAGAAATGATTGGGAGCCCTGAGCCCCTTCCCCTTTGGCTCTCTTTAAAGCAGACACCAGCATGTGGGGAATCCCTCTAATTGGTGTGTGCCTGTCAGCCATGTGGATCTCTCTGGAGTGCAGAGCTTGTAACTATTGTTAAGTCTTAGTGAGGCCCAAATATCCAGTGAATTAGAGGCAAAAATCCTGTTGTTTCCCTGCCAGTGCTGCGATTTCAGCACTTGATTAAACAGAGGGATTTCAGAAGAGACCCATCATCTCAAAAGACAAAGTGATGACTTTAGGTGGATTTCAGCAAAAATATTTCTATTTTTTATGGGAGAAATCATTGGTGGATTACCTCAGTGACTCTGAGCTTGCAGTTATGCTGCAGTAGCTGTGCCCATGGTCCAGTGACATCTTGGGTGCTTAAATCTAGAACTGAGCTTTTAAATTGCTTTTAAAATGCTCAGAGCTTAAATGTGCCAGAGGAAGTTTGGGTGCTGCTTCCAGGAGAAAGCTGACCAAGTATGGGCTTTGAGTTCCTGGAGTAAAACCAATCCCTCTAAACACTGATCTGGAATGGCAGCTGATCCTTACATATGTCTCTGGACTTGATCCAAGCCATGATCTAATGCTGTAGGATCAGGGGCTTATCCAGGGACAAAGTGCCCACCCTGAATGTTCTGCAGAAGGTCCCATCTGGATGCTGGATTTTGATGGAGTTTGTGGGCTAGTGACCTTTAATAGGTCTGCTGTAATTGTGTAAGAGATTATTTTTCATTATTATTTTCATGTTAACCCAAAGATGAGTACACTGATTACAGTATAAATGTTCTTTTAAATTGTACTGGGCTTTTTCACAGTTTGAGCCTCTCTTGTTGTCTTCGTGCACACTGGACTGTGGTAAACAGAAATACTGACACAGTCACTGAAGTAAACAAATAATTTGTTTTAGAGCCACTGTGTTCTTTTAATCTTGGAATAGAAATGATTGCTCAGTGCAAATGGGGCTGGGAAGGGATGTGTGCAAAATACATTGATGAACCTGTGGCATGATGATGCTATTGACAAATGCCCTGGAGCAGCACAAAAGCCTGCTTTCAGCAGTGAGAGTGCTTCCCTGCCTGTGGATCATACTGTTGATGCTTCCCTGAATGGCATCATGGTCTTCTCTAGCTGGAGGAGCAGGAGTTCCTCTGCTGCAGATGGGAATGCTGCCTGGCATCCCCCTGGAAGAGCCCTGCTGCTGCATGAAGCTTCCAGGAGTAGCAGCCACACAACCTGCTGCTGTGTCCCCTTCAGAGAAACACAGAGCAAGAAATTGCTGGAGTTTCCAAAACATCCCCTGGAATAGGAATGCCCAGCACAGTTAACACAATATTACATCTCTGTGCTTTCTGCCTTTGAGATCCTGACTGGCAAATGCTCCACTGGTTAAAGGAGATGCAGTAAAAAAAATGCTGCATGGACTGTTCAGCCTGGAGAAGAGAAGGCTCCAGGGAGAGCTCAGAGCCCCTTGCAGGGCCTAAAGGGGCTCCAGGAGAGCTGGAGAGGGACTGGGGACAAGGCCTGGAGGGACAGGACACAGGGAATGGCTCCCAGTGCCAGAGGGCAGGGCTGGATGGGATATTGGGAAGGAATTGTTGGCTGGGAGGGTGGGCAGGCCCTGGCACAGGGTGCCCACAGCAGCTGGGGCTGCCCCTGGATCCCTGGAAGTGCCCAAGGCCAGGTCAGGCAGGGTTTGGAGTAACCTGTGGAAGGTGCCCCTGCCCATGGTAGGGGCTGGAACAAGACAGTCTTTAAGGTCCCTTCCAAGCCAAACCATTCTGGGATTCTGTGATAAAGCCTAACACCAGTGCATCACTGGTTTTACTGAGCTCAGCCTCTCAGTTCCTGCTGTCTCTGGTCAGTGAGCTCAGGTATGAGGGGGTTCAGTCAGGTTCCCTTTGTTTTTCAGGTCATGAATGTGCTTCCTTGTTTTGGCCCAACAGTGAAGGCTGGTGCTTTGCTGAAGCATGGCAGTCCTTGTTTTTCACTGCAATTAACTCTTGCTTTATGCTGAAGTTATATTGTGAGCTCCACTTAAACTTCTGTGTCATGAAATTAAACAGTTCAATCTATAAAGTGAAGAGATGAGAAAGTGGAGTGTGGGTAGAGCACCTCATGTGCAGTGGATGGATATGTCTGAGTGCTTCTCAGCACTTCTGAATTAGTAGTATAAAAGGAAGTTTCTCTGCTGAGGGATGAAGGCAAGGTTGAATCTTTGTCCTTGTTTATTCTAATTGAAAAGACAAAAATAGGAATTTTAAGGGGTGCACTTGGCCAGAGACTGTTTTACCCTGGTGTAAGTGACAGGCCAAGAGCTCACTGGTGGTAGGCTGCAAGGCAGTTTGAGCTGTTAAAAGTTATACTGTAAAATGTCTGTTACAAAAAAAAGCCAAGAACTTGGTAAACCAGAGTCAGTGGAAAGGATGTGAAAACCCTTCTATCTCCAGCAGAGGAAATGGACCAGGATGACAGGCAAAGGCACAAACATGTTTTCTATGAATTGCAGGGGTTTTACCCTTAACAGGGTAATATTAATTCACCATAACAATGTTTGTTTGCATGTTTTCAGATTTCTTTACTCAGACGAAGTTCAGATTGGACCAGAGACTGTTATGACAACACTTTACACGGCTAAGAAATATGCAGTTCCAGCCCTTGAAGCTCATTGTGTGGAGTTTCTTAAAAAAAACCTCCGAGCAGACAATGCTTTCATGCTGTTAACTCAGGTGAGTTTGTGATCATCTGCCTTCAGCATAGTCCAGCACAGTCAGAAAATGGGAGTTTTCTGGGTGTTGCAGAGTTGATCATCCAAAGTGGAGCAGTTCTGGGTCGTTTTGAATTCTTCCTCACAGGAGTCCAGCACTGCTGAGCATGTTCTTACAAAGAACAATGAAATACAGCAAACGTTGCTGCTGTTTCAGATCTTTCTGTTTCACTGTGGCAGGTGGTTCCTTCCAGAGTGTGAGCTGGGGATGGAGTTAACAGGGTGGAAAGATTTCATCTGCCAAGAAGAAAAGTGGAATGAGAGGATTTCCGTGTGTTACAGAATCAGGACTGGTAATGCTGAGCTTTCTCTCAGTGCTGTGTCTCGCTGCTCAGCCGTTCCTTGAAGGACTTTTGTGCAATACATTCCCTGTAGTGGGGGTGAAAGAAAACCTTTTCATGAGTGCTTTGGTTTATTTTCCTGGGAAAGGAACAAGGTGCTTTCTTCCTCAGCCTGTTCCAGCCCAGCCTCCTGCACTGAATGCTCACAGACCCAGAGTGTCAGAGCAGCTGTTCCTTGGCCCTGGGTCTGATCCAGTCTCTGAGGGTTGGGCTCCTCCTTCCTTCCTTTTGACTCTTGAAGCAGCAAAATAGGGGACAATGTTTACAAAGTTTGGAAAAGATCAGACTTTGCAACCAGATTGATTAAATGACATCACTGTCATCCCTGTTTCCCAGCCCTGTTGTCTCTCTATGGTCCCTCCACTCTCTCCTGGACAGCTGATGTCCTGTTGGTGACACCCACAGTGCTGTCACCTGTGTGGTGCAGTCTGGCACTGCCAGGGACACACTGTTCTGGGAGCTGTAGGAATAAGAAACACACAGCCTTTGTGTGTGAGATTCTTTAGGGAATGGGCAGACTGGAGTGGCTCTGGAGGGGTATTTCTCATCAGCCAGCTCAGGAAAGCTGCTGTGATGACTGATGTTAAATAGACCTTGCAGAGGAGCTTCCCAGCTGCACTGAGTTGTGAACCAGCACACTAAGGTGGTCTGGCTCTGAGGGATTGCCTGTCTTGCCCAGCATTCCTGTCTGCTGGACTTTTCCCCCTTGTCAGGAGTACAGGTGTGTCTCAGGCTGTGGCTGTAGGTACCATGTGGCTGGCAGTGGCTACACCAGCAGTATTGGAGCAGTGCTGGCCTGAAGCAGCCACTGCAGAGCTCTTTCCTCAGGATTAGGCTGGGATTTTTTTTTTTGAGTTTAAATATTTGGATCAGTTCTCCAAGTAGTTCCATGTCACATTGCTGTTGTAGACACTTGTCACTGCTTGGGTTCAGCTACTGCTGCAACACTCCATGGCTGTCTTTACACATCCCCTTTAACCTGGCCCTCTTCCATGTGCATGAACAGATGAGGCAGCCCCTGAGATGGGGGGATCCACACTGCACTTCCCAGAAGCAGATTCAGGACTTGAAGGCTCTTGAGTGGGAATGGCAGCCAAATGTGTGCTCCCATCTGATGCATGGTGGGACAATTGCAGCTCTTTGGCTGCAGCTCTCCTGTTCTTTGGGTTCAGCAGCTGCAATCTGAAAGATCAGAAGCTGTTAGCCAGGAGCTGGGAACAGATCATTCCTGTAGACTGAAATTTTGGGGAGGCATCTTAAGCTAGCCACTGCCTCATGATGTGTTAGAGGTTTTGGCTTTTGGTGGTATTCCTTATGCAGAAATTTTTTTGTGGCTTCCTGTGTCTCTGCACCTAAGTTTGTAGCTTTTGCAAGGTAATATTTAGGTTTATGGTTGGTGACTTCCTTAGAGGTCATAAAGGCTCTTTGGCAAAGGAGGAAGGTATCCTTGTGTTTCAGGTCCCAAAACCAAAATACTGCCTGGCACTCCATCACTGGCACTGGGGCAGGTGAAATGCCAGATGGGGAAAGGCTCTCCTGATTCCTTTTGTTTGTGGCTTGTCCATTCTGATTAATTATCAGTGGTGATTCCCATCTAGTTTTATGTTCACTGTTGCTCTGTATCAAGTTTGAGATGTTTGAGGCTTTAGAATCATGCCTGATCTTGATGATTGGCTGCACCTTACTGAAAGGATCTCTTCTCACAACCCTCTTGTTTCTGGTCCTGCAGTGTGAAAACATACCTGTTTTCTGCTTTCACTGCATCAAACCAACAACCTCTTCAGTAAATTACAGACCTGAGATAAATCTTGTACAAGGCATTGCCCAATAGCCTTAAGATCATGGACCTGTGATCCCAGCCAGAGCCCCAAACCTCCTTTTGTGTGTGTCTGCTGAATCTGCTGGTCCAGCAGCTGTGTCACTGTCTGTCTCAAGCAGCTGCTGATCAGTGGCAGAAATATCAGAGGCAAACAGCTTTCCTAATTGATTGTGCCTCGTAGCGAACCGTGGTCCTGTCTCATGCCAGACGTAGATCCAAGTGTCACTTTGATCAGCAAGGAAATAAAGCTTGCCTGGAGCTGCTGTGGGGGAGAGCTCTGCATGGCATCAAAGTCCTCACGTGTCCAAAGAGCCACTACAGTAGTAAAGTCTGAGTCAGTCACAGCTCTTGATGCCAAGAGTGTAAAGGCACTGGCAGCACTCCAGCCCCTGGAGCAGGTGACAACGGCTGAAGTTTCCCTGGGCCCTGAGAAATTGTTGTTTCAGCTTCCTGCACTTGAGGACTCAGCACAAAGGTTGGCCTTGCTGAGCTCTGCATGCCACAAGAAGGGGTGAAGCAGAAGATGCTTGAAGGTGCCTCCTGAGTGATGGAATTCCCAGCCCAAAACACGAGTTTAAAACCTTACCTGTGGCAGTGAGTTCAGGTCTGGTGTATTCCTGCTAGGTGTGATGTTAAGGCAGTTCCTTCCTAAACAGCAAAACCAAAGTGCTGAAGTAAGAGGTCATTTAGTGTTTTTCATATGTTCCACCCATTTCTGCTTGCACTGGGTGTAGGGCTGGTAACACCTGGCAGTCCAGGGTGATCTGAAATGGCAGCAGAATTGTTACAAGGCTTCACTTAATTTGGGCAGAGAAGTTCTGAGCAGCTCTGCAGGCTGTGTACAGGCTTTGCTTGGAATAGTAACCTATTTTGGGACAAATTCTTTGAGGTAACTGGATTAGAATAGCTGTTTCTGTGCAAAACATGGAAATGCACTAAGCAGGCTGTGTACCCTGTAGGGCTCCCCAGGACACACAGGCACTGCTGCTACAGCTTTTTCTTGCTAATACACAAGATCAGTGTGGCTGCTCTTACAGAATAAGCTGCCTCTGCATTATTCCTAGAGCAAGCACTGGTCACTGAGAAAAGCTTTCTTGTAAATAGGAAAATGATGTAAAAATTGCCTGTGCTCAGCTGACAGGGTCAGTGTGGTGCTGGAAAGCACGATTGGTGCCTGCACCAGGCCATGTTAAAACAAAGACGTGCCTGAAGACATGCACAGCTGAACCAGGGCTGCTGCCAAACACAGAATTTTCTAGTGTTTGCCTTGTCATGCTTAACTGCTTGTGAAAGGCCCAGTGGATTCCTGGTGCAGTCAGGCATGGTATTGCTAATGAAGATAGGCTGTGGCAGGGGAAGGGGGATTCTTAGTGTAAACTTTAAAATGTATTTTCTGTTAATGATGCTCTTTCCTGCCTAGGCCCGGCTGTTTGATGAGCCCCAGCTGGCCAGCCTGTGCCTGGAGAATATAGACAAGAACACCTCAGATGCCATCAATGCAGAGGGGTTTACAGACATTGACCTGGGTAAGCTCTTTTCCACCCCTCCCTCTCACTCTCCCTGCTTTCATAACCAGCTTGTCTCCAAAGTTGTTACAGGTTAATAATGCTTGGCACTTGTGACTTGGCTGTTCTGGAGCAATCAGTTGAATAGTCTCTGGCACAAAGTGGCTGGAGACAGGGAATTTGCCAGAGAGTTTGCTGCCTTGCCTGCAGAAATACCCTGGAATCTGCTTACTTTGGTGCAACTTGAGTTTTCTGGGCATGACACAAAGCCTGCTTCCTGTGTTGATGTTGGCAGGTTTTGGGTGGGTGTAAACTTGTCTTTTTTTGTAGAGTTGGCTTTGTTCCCCAAGTCTTTGTGAGGTTTTGGAGTTAAAAAGGTGTTGTGTTTTTGGAAGCAAGGACTGGCTATTTTAATTACCGTCTGCAGTTTCCAAACTTGCTGGGCACAGTTAATGAACATTAAAATTCAGGCTTTAACCTTCTTCTAATGAGATGGGCTGTGGAGGTAAGGCACGGGTCACCTTCTGGCTTTCAGGCTGTTTGTTTCATCCAAATTTGACGTCAAGCAAGTTGCAATCCATCCTCCTGCACTTGCATTAACATGCCAATTAAATGGGCTCTGTTTGCTGCTCCAGTGAGTTCCTTGCTGATGGAATATGCAGATAAATCTTCCACAGAGGCTGCAGGCAGCACTTTTGGGAGATGCTGTTGGTTCAGCTGCTTCCTCTTTTACCTTGGCTGTGCGTGGGGTGCTCCTGACGAGGTGAAAGGGGCTGATGTGGGGTTAGAGGCTGAAGCTGTGCCTGTTGTCGTGCCCTGCAGACACCCTGGTGGCAGTGCTGGAGAGGGACACCCTGGGGATCCGGGAGGTTCGCCTGTTCAATGCCGTGGTGCGCTGGTCGGAGGCCGAGTGTCAGCGGCAGCAGCTCCAGGTGATTCCAGAGAACAAGCGCAAGGTTCTGGGCAAAGCTCTCTCCCTTATCCGCTTCCCACTGATGACTATTGAGGAGTTTGCAGCAGGTAACTCAACAAAGGTGTTTCTGGCAATCCTGGTCTTTGCTTTTCCTCAGCTACAGGGAGTCAAGTCACATGAAAGAGGATTTTCTCTGTGTTTTCTGTTCTGTTTCAAATATGAGATTTTCCCTGTATTCCTCCCCATTTCCCCATTCTGCCCCTAAAAGGGGTTTACAGGAGGGCTGGAAAGAGGCATTTCATAAGGGCCTGGAGTGTCAGCACAAGGGGGAATGGCCTGAAGGAAGGCAGAGTTAGACTGGATATCAGAAGGAGATTCTGTAGTATAAGGGTGTGAGGGCCTGGCACAAGTTGCCCAGAGCAGCTGTGACTGCCCCATCCATGGAGGTGTCCATGGCCAGGCTGGATGGGGCTTGGAGTACTCTGGGATAGTAGAAGGTATCCCTGCCTATGGCAAGGGGTGGAACTTAATGAGCTTTAAGGTCCCTTCCAACACTCTTTCTGTGATTCTATGATTACAAAACCTCCTGTCTAAATGCCATTTTCATCTGTGCCCATTCACTCATTTTAAAGCCTGTGGTGCTCCCCTGGGAGGAGCAGGGTGATCACAGCTGTGCTGGCTCTCACAGCATGCTTGGGTGGTTACTGTCCCATTCAGCTGAGAGCAAAGATCCAAACTGGGGTTCACCTGCTCCCCTTTCCAGCCATCCTGAGAATTTGAAATAGACAAAGCTAATGGAGTTGCAAATAATCGGTGTTGATCATAGTCTGTTCCCAAAGTGAAATGGGGATGTTTCTCCCCATCCTCTGCCTGTGGTGGTGTTGGCCCTGTCTTGCCGGTGCTGTTCAGAGCAGAGCCCCATATCCAAAAGACTTTGAAAATGTTCTTTGAGCTGCAGGCTTGGTGTTGTTTAGTCTGTGTCTCAAAGCATTTTTCAAGTTTACATTAAGATCTTGATCCACAGAGATGTCTAACTCATTTCACAGCTTGGACTATAGATTGCCTTGTTTTGTTTTCTTTGCTTGTTGTCTTTCACTTCATCCTCTGGTGATTCCCGGGGGATTGGAAGCTGGCAATCGGCTTAAATAGTTTTCATGCTAAAAAGACACAGTGGAGCCATTTTCCAGACTGCAGCTTGTTCCAGGCTGCAGTGCTGTGTACACAGAAGCAAACAGGGGCACTGACCCCCTTCCCTTGCAGGTCACTTCTCAGGGCAGCGCTGGCGTCAGCTGGTCAGTCTTTCATGTCCCTGTTCCCACATGAGGAGGGTGGCAGTAAGGAGAAAATCTCTGCTTCAGACTTGGTCCCCACTCTGCTTGGCCTGTCACAACTGGGATGTGGCCTTAGGGATGTGGATTTCTTCAGGAGGAGTTTGCTCAGTGAAGCAGAGATCTTTGCATTTTTCTGCAGATCCCATTTCTTTCAAGCCTTCCTTATGACCTTGTATTATTCTCTCAGTGGAAGGAAAGTGTTAATTTTGGCATGTTTGGGTTGAAGGCTTTGAGCTGGGAGTGCCAGTGCCCCTTCCCATGTTGTCTGTCACAAACTGCCTGTCCCACTTGGACCTTTGTGCTTTAAGAGGAATTCTTAAGTTTTGTCCATCCACTTTAACCTAAAAGTTGAATAAAACCCCCAAGACCTGGGGGACTGCAATGATCAGCTGTTCTTTAAACAAGGAATTAACTTGGAATTTCTTCAGCTTTGTCCTTTTTCTGAGTTTCTGAGTGACTTTGATTTCTGTGGTGATCAGAGCAGAGACAGGAGAGGGAAACCTTTTCTCCTCCACATTCCTCTCTCCCAAAAGCCAAAAGAAGAGAGAATTTTATAGCAGTGGTTTCACCAGTTTATTGTATAATCTGGTATCAAACGTGGGGCTTTGCATGAAGATGTTTTAACTGGCAAATGTGTCCCTCCCTCCCCTTAGAGCAGGTAATTTGAAACATTGCAGAAATGAGTTGCAGCAACAGGGGATAAGTTCAGACACGATCAGTGAGGCTGATTTTTTGCTGAACAAAATATCCAACAACTCATTTACTTTTGAGGAGCCAACTTCCTTGAATTCTTGAGTCTCTCCCCATTGCATCATTGGACCAGGTTATGTCTGGGTAACATCATGCAGAATTTAATCAGCTACAAGTAGTTTTGGACCTACAAGTAGGTGGGCATTTGCTCCCCACTTTAAAGAGCATTTAACTGCTGTTGTACTCAGTGGTCTTGTTTCTGTTCAAAGCTTTGTGCAAATAGGTGTAGAGAGGCTTTTGAGTGTTAGGCTGACAGACTAATTTTTATCCAGTTTCATTTTTGAAAGTATTCAAAGTAGTTTTTAAAGACTGAGTTGAGCATCACTGAGTTGGTTGCCCAGAGCAGCTGGGGCTGCCCCTGGATCCCTGGCAGTGCCCAAGGCCAGGCTGGACGGGGCTTGGAGCAGCCTGGGATGGTGGAAGGTGTCC
>NC_031797.1:1450796-1500391 GCF_001522545.3 Parus major | reverse complement strand
TCTTCCCCCCGAGGCTGCTGGCACTGCCCAGGCTCCCCAGGGAATGGGCCCGGCCCCAAGGCTGCCAGAGCTCCAGGAGCGTTTGGACAGCGCTCTCAGGGATGCTCAGGGTGGGCTTGGTGGGGGGTCTGGCCAGGCCCAGGGGCTGGATCAGTGATTCCTGTGGGTTCCTCCTGACACAGAATATTCCAGGACTCTGTGGTTCCCTAAGGCTGACAGCATTGCTGCTTCCCTCCCCTCTGCAGGGCCTGCCCAGTCGGGGATCCTGACGGACCGGGAGGTGGTCAGCCTGTTCCTGCACTTCACGGTGAACCCGAAGCCGCGGGTGGAGTTCATCGACCGGCCCCGGTGCTGCCTGCGGGGCAAGGAGTGCAGCATCAGCCGCTTCCAGCAGGTGGAGAGCCGCTGGGGGTACAGTGGGACGAGTGACAGGATCAGGTCAGCTCTCGCGCCCATTCCCACCCCTGGACTCGCGTTCCTGAGCTTTCCACTGCTTTAGCTCTAACCACGCGAGGTTCTGTGCTGGACCCCGACTTCCACTGTGCCAACCCCAAAGGGGAGGTGTTCTGCTGGGCAGAACCATCCCCTGATGCACTGACCTGCATGTTGCTGCCACTTTGGATCTGTGTTGGTCAAGGTTTCCAGGAAACGTGGCTCCCAGCACAGGCCCCTGGAAAGGGAGGGAAATAACCCCCCCAAAGGCTTTCTGCAGCTTAGGGGCACATAAATAACTTGTCACCAGTTGTCCCCCTGCCGTGCTTCGTGGGGGACCAGTGCTCCATCAGATTGTTCCCTGCTCCAGGTGTCAGTGTGACTTGTTGAAGCCCCTTAACCTCTGCTGTTGTAGAGAGGGCTTGGGATAAAGTTCTGCTGACACCCAGTTTGTTCAGACCTGAGCTTGTGGAGAACCAGCAGAGCCCAGTTATGGTGACAGAGACTGGCAGGTGTGGCTGGAAAATAGTGCTTTGCAAGGTTTGTGTGGCCAGGGAATGAGCAAGACAGGAGGGAATCAGTAGGCTTTGGTTCTTTCTTGATTCATCTTTATCTTGGGTGGAAGGGGACTCACAGCAATGAAGCTCCTCACAGTTTTTAAGATGGTTCTGTTGCACTGGAGCTGTTGGTGAGATCCTGTGGTCCATTCACCCCTGGCAGTGGGAATGGCTGTCAGCTCCAAACACTTCCTGCTCCCAGCTCCAACACTCACACACCTTTTGGGGCTTGTGTTTGACTTCAGGTTCAGCCTCTGCAGCATCAGGGTCAGTTCCAACACTGAATATTCCATGCTGGCTGCAGAGCAGAGGCTTCCAGCCTGCCCCAGGTGTTTGTTCTGGAAACACAACAGGGCTAAAAGTTGGTGGATGGATGAAGAAATGCAGTTGGCAGCATGGCAGGCACTGAGGCTTCTGCTGCCTGAGAAGGTGGAGCTGTAGTGGGGTAAATACCCTTCCCCTTCTTCCTTGGGCAGCAGGGATTCCTGCACACAGGAGTGACTGAATCCTAACGTCTGCTCTTGGTGAATTTGGAATGTAGCAAATACCCAGCAGCACATGAACACTTCCCCAGGGCTCAGCAGTGAGATACCCAGTGGTGTTTGCTGGACAGAGCACTGTGGGCAGCTTTCCACACTCCCAGGCTGCCCTGCCAGGGCCTGGTGGGTGTTTGGGCATGCTGATGTTTTTCCACAACTTTGAAACGCTGCCTGGGCCTGGACCCTGAAATTTGGTGATGGGATTGTGCAGCTTTGTGTTTCACACAAGCCCACTGGGCCAGTCAGAGGTGTGAGTGTGCAGCTGGTGGTTCCTGTGCAGGGTTTCACCTCTTAGGAAGGGCTGCACTTAAATCTGTGTAGGTTTGATTAAATCATAGATGTAAAATCAGCACAAGTGGAGATACTTGTGTATCAGCTTTGTACTGGAGCAGTACAGGAGTGGCAAGTTTGGACTGACTTTCCTGCTCTGTTCCTGCAGGTTCTCAGTAAACAAAAGGATATTTGTAGTTGGGTTTGGATTATACGGATCCATACACGGGCCAACGGATTACCAAGTAAATATACAGGTAATTCTCTCTGCTACCTTAAAAATCCTGGCTGTTTTAGGGGCTGACAAACAAATTTTAGTGAATTTGTAACAAAACCTGAGGTTCAGAGGGACTGTGTGTGTCCCTGGGCAGGGGTGCTGGCAGATGTAGCAAGGGCCAGATGGGACACTGGGGATCAGAAGGATTATTGCTCTTGATTTTATTGCACACGTCACTGCAGCATCTCCCCAGGTCTGCTCCCAGCTTTGGGGCAGTTGGGAGGCAGTTGGGGAAGCAGCTGTTCATGATTTCCCACCCCGAGCAGGCTGGGGGAGACTCGGCTGTCTCAAGTCCATCAGGGTCTCGTCCAGAGTCAGGTGGATCCCGTGGATGCTGTGTGCCTGTTGTGGGTGCAGCTGTGCCACCCCAGTGTGGGTCACTGTCCCCAGGAGAGTTACTCCAGCACACGGGGCAGCTGTGATGAGCACAGGCTGTCAGCATTTCTTCCTTGATTGTCAGGGCTCCTCCTGCTGCCCTGAGCTCCTGGGGGAGAAGGGTCTAAGCACAGTGTGGGCTTGCAGGGCTCTGCCAGCCTGGGGGTGAGGAGGGGGTGGCCTGGGCTGTCTGGGACCTGAGCCCACAGCTCTCTGGTGAGCACAGAGGGGCCCAGAGCAGCTGTGGCTGCCCCACCCCTAGAAGTTCAAGTCCAGGATGCGGCTTGGAGCAACCTGGAATAGTGTGTGGAATCCCTGCCCCTGGAAGGGGGGGTTGGAATGGATGATCCTTAAGGTCCCTTCCAACCCAAATGTGGGGTTCTGTGGTTCTGTGACCATAGCACTGATGAGGGACACGAGTAATGGACAGAGCAGTCATCACAGGGCTGGTCAACCTGGGAGTGCCTGGGGCTCAGCCCAGCTCAGGGACGCTGCCATGGGCAGGGCTGGCAGTGTCCAGCCCTGCAGATGAAAGGAGAAACCTGTGTTGCAGATCATCCACACAGACAGCAACACAGTCCTGGGGCAGAACGACACCGGCTTCAGCTGTGACGGATCATCCAACACCTTCCGGGTCATGTTCAAGGAGCCCGTTGAGATTTTACCCAACGTCAACTACACAGCCTGTGCTACTCTAAAGGTACCACACGGGGTGGGGTGAGGTGCAGCCGGGTGAGGGCATCTCCTTTAGGTCTTCAGTGCAACCTGGGCTTTGCTCTGTGTCCTTCTAGGCCAGTGGTACAATCTCCAAGGTCTCTGTGTGACCTCCTGCTGCCATGAGCTCATTCACCATCAGCATTCAGAGCTGGTTTTTGACTTGTCTCACAGCACTGAACAGGGTTGTTTCACTGAGGAGGGCATGGGATGATTTTTTTGGTGTGTACAGCTGAGCTGTCAGTCCTGCAGGTGTGTAATCTAGAACCTGCTGCAGTGGCCTCAAAAAGTTCATGTTTAGCTGTTGGGACTTGGGTAAATTAGTGGTAAGTTCTGATAGAGATGAGATTGAGCTCAGAATACCTAAGGTACAAATCCAGGACGAAAAGGGAGGAACTGAGATCTCCACAGCTCAAACCCAGCAGAGAGCCTGGGCAGCAGCAGGGTCCTGACCTGTTCTTGTCTTCCGTGACCCCTGCAGGGTCCAGATTCCCACTATGGAACCAAAGGACTGCGCAAAGTGATCCATGAATCACCAACAACGGGAGCCAAAACCTGCTTTACGTTCTGTTACGCGGCTGGGAACAACAACGGCACCTCCGTGGAGGATGGACAAATCCCAGAGATCATCTTCTACACATAGTGCCACTGCCCAGCCCGCCCTGGACTCGACTCTTCCCCATCACCTCCCAAACTAAATCTCTGGCTGAGTTTGACCACACCAATTGGAGCCACACTAGCCAAAGGTCTCAGTGAAACCATTTCAAAGCTCGTGTCCTGCCTTGTGCTAGTGCTGCTGCTGCTCTCAGGTGCCAGGCGAGCTGGTGTCCCAGTGCAGGCCAGCTGGTGTCCCAGTACCATTCGTAGGTTGTCTGTGGCTTGTTGTTTTTCACCTCCTGATTAACCCTATCTAACAACGTGCGTTCTTTGGACTGTAATGAATGTAGATGCTTTTCCACCGGTCAGAAGCGAGGCAACGAGTGGCTCTGGTTGTGGTTTCACTTGCCATGAGGAGATGGTCCTGCAGACAGACTCGGTCAGGGTTGGGTGGCCCCTGCCAGGCCAGACTGCAGGGCTTGGCCAGTCCGTGCCCAGCACCTTCCCTAATTCCCTCCCTCCCTCCCAGCAGCCTCAGCACACAGAGCCGCCTTCAAAAGTCATGGAAAGTGGCCTTTTCCCTGAGGCTTTGCTGTTCCAGCACTACACAGGCTTGGAGACCTCAAATCCGAGCTGGTCCGGAGGGACCGCGGCGTTTCCTGCTGTTCTCACGGGTCTGTGACAATCCTCACCTCGGGCAGTTGGTGGCAGCGAGGTGACCTCCCTGCAGAGCAGTGAGGGGCAGCAGCCTGGCCGGGCAGGCCCTCCTGCATTCTGAGTCCCCGTGGTGCTGCTTCCAAATGCCTGGCATGTCCCAGGCGCAGGGGGGTGCTCAGCTCACCCCTGAGCAGCCCCAGCTCTGTTGTTCCTGGTCATTACTGGTCATCAACCTTTGCACAGTGCCAGGGTTTCTCAGTTGAAGTGCAAGGGCACCTGCCTCGCCTCTTCCCAGGCATTCCCAGTTTCCGTGTGCATTTCCATGCATTTCCCTCTGTTCCTGTGCATTGCTGATGGAAGCAGGAGGAGAGGCTGGATGTGCACCTGCCTGTTACCTATAATGCAGCAGATGGACAAGGATTTACCAAACGGTTAGGAAAATGTGGAATGTTCTCTGTGCTGGTGTGTGTTTGCACACTGCCTGTTGGCCAGGCACAGGAGGGAGATCACAAACATCACCTGTTGAGCTGTGGAGCTCGGTGACCTTGAAGATACCCCTTGTACCCGTTCAGGGCCAGCTGCTTTTCCCCATGGCTGTCACAGAGACGGTGGCTGGTCCTGGGCTGCCTGACCAGCCCCACCCTCACTGCCCACGGGTGAAGACCACGAGACTCTTCCTCCCCTCCTCTGCAGAGGAAGCTGGAATTAAGCTGAGCCTGGCAGAAAGATCGGAGCCGCCGGAGTCCGCGTGGGACTGGCTGGAGTGGTGCTGCCTCAGGGCCCCTTCTCCAACTTCTGCTCCAGCACACGGAGCCTTTGCCACTCTGGGCAGCTGCTGCCACTGGATTTCACTGCTGGAAGTCAAAACCTGGCTGTCCTTGGCTAGAACATGACTGCTGCTTCTCCTCCTGCTGCTCCAGCCGGGATCCTGGGGCTGTGCTGGCTGGAGTCTCCTCCTCAACCGTGCAGCAGCAGCCTGGGAATGCCCGGCACCTACTCAGCAGAAGCTGTTAGAGATGGCCAGGGTGTGCTCCGTGCTTCAGGGAGATGGTGTGAGCTGTGTGTTGTCAGCCTGCTTCCAGGTGGGATGGTTTTAAAACGGCCAGTACTAAAAAAATAGAAAAAATCCCAACCCTGGGTCCGTGGACCTGGAGACCGAAGCCGACTCTGTGCAATGCAAACAGCGAGATGGATTCACAGCCCAGGCTCTGTGTCTGTTGGGATGTCTGTGACTGTGCCCACTCCTGGCACCACCCCTCTTCCAAAGGTGGTGGGAACGTCATTGCTGGACCCACCTTCCCCGGGGGGGTCTGATCTGGGTTCTGCACCCCGGGGTGTCAGGTACAGGTGGAAATAGCAGAATAATTGGAATTTGAGAGAAGCAGAGCTGTGCACTTGGCTCTGGGAAGAGCAGGGCTCGGGCTGGTCCTGCCTAGCTGCAGTGGGAGCCTCCCGCTGGCTGTTCCCTGGAAGTTCTGTTCTCATTATTATTTTGTTACGTGAATTCTCTTCCCAAATCCCACCTTCCTGCTCCCCCTGCGAGGGGCAGATCTGGCAGATTGTCCTGTCACAGAGGGAGAGGAGTCAAACTCTGAACTACACCTGAGCAACTTCTGTTCTTACGGCTTTTCTGCAGTTTGATGCAATTCTGGCTTTTGTAGATAGATGAATGTAATTCCTTGTTGGACATGCCTGTTCCCAGAAGTATGAGCCATTCTGTTGTACCACGTCACCTTCCGAGCAGAGCGGGCCCGGCCCGGCTCCTGTGCTATTTGATGAATGTATCCGATGCTCTCGTCCCGTGTTCACACTCTGCTTTTTGGCCAGCTTTGTGATTTGTAAATAGGAAAACAATAAAGACATGGAGGTTGTCTTTATGAGGTTTCTTTGTGATTAGAGGAAAATGATGGGATGGTGGAGGGGAAATCTGGGCCAAGCTGGCTCCCGGCCCATCTCCCCCAGCTGAGGGTGTGGGGTCCTCAGCTTCCCATCCAGGGAGGGGGACGAGCCAGATCTTCGGGAATCCTGAAGCCCAGCACTCACTGCTGGGGAGTTCAGAACCTCAGGGTATGAGGTGGTGGTATGAGGGCAGCATACTCTGGTCTGGGTGATGTCATTGATATCTTGAACTGGAGGTTTTTGACAAATGCACCAAAAGCTGCCTCAGCCTTTGCTGGGGTCACTCCAGGCATGGGGAGGGGAAGGCAGATCCTCTGGCCTGTGATTCCCAGCATGGAGAGGCTGTGGGGGCAGCTGGAGCAGGGATGAGGTTGGGCTCAGCCCAGAGCAGCACCTGTGCCCAGCACAGCTCCCACTGTCACTTTTCCCTGAGGGAGCAGTGGGGCTGTGGTGAATGTGAGCCCCTGAGCCAGGGGCAGCTCCAGGAGCACGGGGAGCCCAGCCCAGCCTGGCCCGTCTGCTCTCACCCTGCCCACACTGAGCTCACCGAGGCACACGGGGCCTCAGCTGCCTCATGCTGGGCTCAGCACATTGTCCTGCCCTTCTTCCTCCTCTTCAGGCACGATTCCAAGGGCTCCCCCAGCTCCTAGACCCGGCTCTGGGCTGTGGTCCCAGGTTGGACCCTCATTCCAACCCCGGCCCCTGCAGAGCACTCAGTTGGGAATCGCCCTCCTTCATCACCTTCCTCACTCACGGGCTTTACAGGAGCAGCCTGGGGAGGGCTGCCCAGAGCCTGAATCAGCTTTGCTGCTGTTCCCCCGCCCTCTCCTCCCGAGATTTTCCTCCTGCTGCTCCAGGAAAGGCTCCTGGGCAGGGAGCCCCTGCGAGGGGCTGGGGCTGCTCCCACCCACTGCTGAGGGAGTTTCCAACAAAAAAGGGGCGCTTGGGCAATGTCCTCACCCTTCTGATCACACAGTGAAGCACAGAAGAATGTGTTGGATTTTAAAGATTTTTTTTTTATTTTATTTTTTTGTTTTATTAAAAAAAAAAAAGCCCCTAAATTCTATGGCTTCCAGGAAGCATCAGAGAAATTGAAATGCCATTTCTGTACACTTGGTTTTAAAGCAGTAACTAAACTCGCAATGGAACAAACGCTCTCACGTACAATCGCAGTATTTGGACTCCTCGCTGGAAGGACAGAGAGTCCCGGGCTCGGGCCCCGGCGGCCGAGGGTGTGCGGGCAGAGCCGGGCGCTCCGGGCACACCCTCGCGGCCGCTTTCCCTTCCCTTCCCCTCCGCGGCTCCTCTTCGGCCTCCGCCGGGGCTGCTCTGAGCCCACGCGCTGACAAGGGACCACTTCCAGTGAAAATTTTAAGGCGATTTTTTAAAATTCGTTTGTTCGCCTCGCTGGGGACACGAGGTCAAACGTTGCACGTCCCCTTCCCGCTGTGGCCGGGGACGCAGCAGCAGCCGGGGCTGCCCTGGCTGCCGCAGCCCGGACAAGCCAAAGCCGGGGTCAGTCCCGAATTCAGGACCCGGAGGGGCCCTGGGACACCCCCCGCCCCCCCAGCCCCTCCACAATCCGGGGTCTCCAGCCCCCCCCGAGATGGTCAGTTTGGACAAATGTTTCAAAGCAGCCACAGATGGTCCCATCCCTCCCCCGCCCCCCCAGCACAGCCTCAGCCCCTTCTCTTGGGGCACAACAACAGGGTTTTGGTAAAGGAAAGTGTGTGTCCCCCCCCAAAGTGTCACGATCAATACACACGACAGCGCACGGGGTCACTCACGTGGGGAGCTGCAGTGCCCTGGGGGTGGCGAGGAACACGGGGGTGCGGGGGGTGTGTGTGTCACTTCCAAAACCTCCATTTCCCCCGGCCCCGGGAGCAGGCCGGGAGGATCCCACCGTGGGGGGATGCCATGGTGGGGGATTCCACCCCGGCCCCCTTCCCCACCCGGCCCGGCCCCCCGGAGCAGCCGCGGGGGGGGCTCAGGCTGTAAAACCGAGGCCGATCAAGCCCGGCCCACACCTACAGCTCTTGTGGAAACATCCAGCCCCAAGACATGGCAGCACCAGACACGAGGCTGCTTTGCTTCCCCTCCCTGCTTTGCCACCGCCATTCATGGGTCCCTTTGGTCTCGGCCGTCCCTGTCCCTGTGTCCCCCAGCCCCTGGGAGTCTCGGACCTGCTCTCGGCGGGACCGGACGGCGCCTGTATTGCTCGCAAAAGTGCATCGTAAATGAACTGTAAACGCGTTTCCTCTCCCCGCCCCGCGCGCCCCCGGCTCTCCCCGTCACCACCGGCCTGACCGAGGGGACCCGGCCGGGACGCGGGGCCGGGAGGCAGAGCAGAATTCGGTAACACTGAAGATGACGGTCAAAGACTGACGACTCAGCACTCTGCACCGAGACTCACTTTAAATTAACTTAAGAGACAAAGAAGCAACAGAAAAAAAAAATATTCCTCCTTAGCCCACTGCTCTCGAAATTGTCGTCTTCTTCTGACAGCGATGGGTCAGAGTCTGTAGTTGATCCCCATTTCAGACTTGTTATAAACTCAAAGCAAGTGACGCCGTGGGTTTTTCTCTTTTTCTTTTTTCTGTTTGACGGACGCAGGAACTTCAGCGAAGTTGGGCTTGGTTCGAGTAAACGGCCACGAGTGGCGGAGGAAAGGACAAGCAGTTTGGGGAGGCCCCGCTCCCCAGCTGCGCTTGGGGCGCTGGGGGAGCCCGTCCGGCCCGGCCCCCCCGGCCCCGTCCAGCCCCAGGGGCTCCGCGGGTCAAGATCCAGCCACGGCCAGAGGGAGAGGAGCCATCGCTCGCCGCTCCGCCCGGCCCTGGCAGCTCACTTGCGACGCTTGGTGGTTTTCCTCTTCCTTCTCTTGAAGAAACAGCAGCACCTGGGGACAGAGGGGACCCGTCAACACCGGGGCCACGGCACGGAGGGTGCAGCAGCCCTGGGGTCAGGGAGGACAGAAATCCCTCGGTGCCTTGGTGAGCCCCACGTGGGCAAAGCTGCTCCACCAAGTGCCCCTGGTATGTGGCAGGGGCTGGACTGGGAGCACCCCAATGGCCACCAAGAGTGACACCTGCCACAGCAGATGGCACTGAGCAGGGGAGTGACACTGGCCATGGCACACAAGGCTGGCTACGTGACCAGAGCCAGGGCCAGGCAGGGACCCCAGAGAAGCAGCCCCAGATCCATCCACGCCCCTCTGTGCAGGAGCCTTGGGCAGGGCGAGGTGAGAAGGGCTGGGTGGTGGTGGCCCTGCAGGGACACCTCTTACAGGGTGCCAGGGGACAGCTGGGCTGTTGCTCCCCCAGAGGGCACTGGACCCATCCCAGGGCAGCTGCTGACCCCTCCTCCAGCCCAGCAGTGGCGAGGGGCAGCGGGGCTGGGGCCTTACTTTGTATCGTCTGTCACCTCCACCTCGGTGGGGGCTGTGATGGGGGCGTTCGAATGTCCTGCCGTCGGGTCATCTGTGTTCAGCTCTCCGTTGGTGGAGCTCATCACCTGGGGAGAGATGAGTGTCAGCAGGGGCAGCCTGGGGGTCTGCAGCCCTTCCCCTCCCTGTGGGGCACGGGAGCCACCCAGGAGACCACCCAGCTCTGCCTGGAGCACCGAGGTGACCTTGGTGGCTGGATGGTGCCCTCGCTCAGACCACGGTGCTCAGCCTCAGTACCGAGCTCTCCCCAAGAGCCCCATTGCACAGTTTGGTCTGAGCCCCTTAGAATGGCCCTGGAAGGATCCCAGCTCCTGGGCACCCCTGCACCACCAGAGGGGCTTGCTGGCAACCAGCTCCAGCATGGGAAGGACACAGGGCCTGGGAAAGCTGACAGCTCCAAGGAGCCCTTCCCACAGCTGAGCATCTGGACACAACTTCAGCTTCCCAGCACCAAGACTCAGCCCAGTGCCCACCCTGCGGGCTCAGGCATCCCTGAGCTCCTGTCTGCTCACCAGGCAGCAGGGTCAGTCACAGTGCCAGGGCCAGGAGGACACCCAAGCCACCACGGCAACAGGGAGGTGCCTGAACCGCCATCCTGTGCCTGCTGCCCGCAGGCAAAGCCAGCAGCTCCCTGGGGATGCACAGGTCAAACACCCTCCAAGCTGCTCGGCCCCAGCAAGGAGCCTCAGCCTTTCCCAGCCCCTCGGAGGAGCTGCTGCCCGACAGGCAGTGCCCAGCCAGCAGAGCCACGTCAGGCTCCAGCCCCTGACACCAGCAGAGACCCCTGCACATCATCCCCGCAGTGCCGGGCGCAGGCGGAGCACGGCAGGAGGGATCGCAGAGCAGCAGTGGGGAGGAGGAAGGGGATGAGGGACAGGGGAGGGAGGCAGAGCATGAGCTGGGCCCTCGGAATACCCGGCCCCACGGCCTGCCTGGCACCATGGAGTGCCCGGCCCCCTGATGGCAACAGCGGAGGCTGTGCCCAAGCCTGGGGCCAAGCACCAGCAGAGTCACTGTGGAGCAGCAGGAACGAGCAAGAGCGGCGGGGTCAGAAGCAGAGACAGAGGAAGCAGCGCAGGCCCAGCCGGGGGACCCAGCATGGATGTCCCATCATCCATGTGGGAGGAACACCCAGGCCAAGGCAGGGCTGAGCGGCAGCGGGCGGGAGGTGGCGAGCACAGGGCTGACGGTGCCAGCACAGGACCACGGCCAAGGAGTGCCCGGGAAGGGAGAAGCAGGGCTTGGAGTCAGGGCTCCAGTCAAAGAGGTGCAGGAAAATCCCTGCTCAGATGATTGGCACCGGGGGCAGAGTGATGCCCACCCAGCTGCCATGCTGCAGTGTGCCATCCATCCATCCATCCATCCATCCATCCATCCATCCATCCATGTCCAACTGCCCTCTAATTCCCCCTGGCAGCACCAAGAGAGCCCAGCAGTCCCCAGGAAGCAGCACCAGCCTTGTCTGCATGAGCATCCCATCACACCACAGGGACAGGCAGCACGTGCTGCAGCAGGGCAGGACCCCGGGATGTGTGGCCCCGGGGCGGGGGAGCGGGGCTGATCCCGGCTCCGCGGGCGGCCACGAGGCCCAGGGTGGCTCCGCTCCCACCCGTGCCCGCCCCTGCCCCAGTGGTTTCATGTACCTGGACGGACCCCCCGAGCCTGCCGGCTGCCAGGTGAGCTCCCAAAGGCTCCTCGGCAGGCTGCCCACCGGCCTGAGGATCCCACAACTCCGTCCCCTCGGGCGGCTGCTCGCGACAGGCAGGAGGAACAGAACGAAAAGAAACAAAAGAAAAGAGGGAGAATGGGGAAGAGAAGGGAGAAGTGGAGGGAGGGGGCAGGAAAGTGGCAAAGGGAGTCGAGAAAATAAGACATGCAAAAGCAAAAACATGACCGGAGCAGCTCGAGTTGGTGATTGCGGAGAGCACCCGTGCAGCACCATCCTGGCAGCTCCCAGAGCGGTCCCCGCGGTGACAACGGGGGTCTGTGTCCCCCTGCCACCTACACACACATCCCCACGGCCAGCCCCACACAGGGCCACCCCATGGAGCAGGGCCAGCTCCAGCAGGGCTGGGGGCCGTGTTTGGGAGCGGGCTGGGGCAGCAGAGCCGGAGCTGCAGCCAGGCCCGGGTGAAGCCGTTATCCCAGGACGACGCAGAGCTTGGCGGGGCCTGTGTGGCACGAGCTGGGCTGCTCCTCCAGGGCTCGGCTGTCCCACAGCCAAACCCTCCCCTGGGGAGCACAGCACGGCTCCACAGCTGCGAGGACACCTGTGTCCCCCGGCTGGACACTGCTCCCGTGCTCCGGGAGCTCTGTGCTTTGCTTTTCCCCCTGCTCTGGAGAAAGGATGTCCAACACGGCCCTTCCCTGGTGCTGGGGACAGAGAGCAGACCTTACTGGGAGCGAGTTCCCAGAAATGAGCCAGAGGTGATTTGAAGATGTTTCCCTCTCCCTAAGGAAGCACTGGTAGTGAGATCCAGGGCAGTGCCAGGCTCCCTGCACTGGGCAGGCGCAGTCTGGGGAGAACGGTGCTGCACTCCCAGCTCCAGCCCCTTTGCAGGTGCTCTGCCCCCAAGGAGGTTTGGGGGGACAAGGGTTTGTACAGGACTGCTGGGAAACACATGAAGTTTGTTCTTGGTGTCAGAAACACATGTCCTGCACCAGGGCAGGACAGGCCACAGCACTGGAGCAGTTCTGAGCAGCTTTTCCCACACAACTCTGCCTGATCTCTGCCCCAGGCTTGGCTCCCTGTGCTCTGCCCATTCCCAAAACAAAGGCAGCCCCAGCATGGGAAAAATGCTGCCAAGCTGCCCCACCAATCCTGCCCTCCCTTGTCCCACGTCACCGTTCCATCCATGGAAGGGCATCACAAGCAGAGCAGTGAGTCACCCCATGGGGACACTGTCCTTAGCAGAGGTGGCTCAGCCTGCACCAAGCCCTCTCCCACACCCCAGGCTGGACCCTGCCCCTCAGCAGCTGATGTCCAGGCCTGGCACTGCCCAGTCAAGCCCCCACAGTACTTCCTCCCTCTTCTGCCAGGCCACAGGGACATTGCCCTGGGTCCCTGGTGAGCCACAGACCCAGAGCTGTGGGAGGGAACTGCACTGAGGGAAAATGATGCTCGAGTCCCTGCCACCATCCCTGCTGTGCTCTGTGTCCCTGGAGCTGGAGCCCGAGCTGCCCATGCCCATGGCCCCGTGCCCCAGCCAGGCTGGGCTGTTGCTCACCTGGTGTTTGGTGTGTGGCTGTGCTTTGTCTCTGTTCGGGGGCTGCACCTGCACCTCGCTGTGCATCGTGCCAATGGGGGTGGGCTGGGGACACAAAGGACAATGTCAGTGCAGCCCAGAACCCTCCCAACACCCCACAGCCAGATCCAACCTCTGGCCAAACATGCAAAACCCTCCAGAACCGGGGCCTGATCACTGCCCCTGCCCCAGCAGTGCCATGCTTGGTATCTGGCTGCAGCAAGCCCAAGGAATGCACCCATGGCAGAAAGTAAGGTGCCAGCTTGGCTGCTGGGGTCCCCTTGGCTCTGGGAACCTCAAATTCCCGTGTCACAGCCCCAGAGCTGGTGACTGGTGAGGAGGGTGGAGCTGATCCCCTGGACACAGTGTGGGGCAGGGATGGCTGAGAGCCACATCCTCCCTGGCTGCTGCCACCAACCCCGCTGGCCCTGCTCCCTGGGGTGCCTCACCCTCTGCCCCCAGCCCTCAGCACTCACCAGAGGTTTCCCTGCCCAGTCGTATTCGTAGTCGAACACGTAACCGTTCCTCTCGAACAAGTCTGTGAAGAGCTTCCTCAGGTAGTCGTAGTCGGGCTTCTCGAAGAAATCCAGCCGCCGCACGTAGCGCAGGTACGTGGCCATCTCCTCTGTGGGGACACCGGGGCTCAGGGGGACAGGGGACAGGGGGCTCAGGGCTGGGGGCTGGGCTGGGCACTGCTCTCACCTGGGAAGTTCTCACAGAGCACCTCCACCGGGGTGGCTCTTTTGGTGTCACCAATCTTCTGGTACCTCTCCTTTAGTGTGTCGGCCTGGCAAGGACAAGGGGGGTCAGCACAAGGCACTGCCCCAGGCAGGGGAAGGCACTGGCTGCTGTCTCACCGTGTACGATTTCTTGGGCCCCCTTTCCCAGGCACCTCCTTCCCAGGAAACTCCCTCCCTGGGCAGGTCTGGAGGACAAACCCCAGGGTTTCCAGGACAGCTGCTGTGAGAGCAGCTGGGGGGACACAGGGAGACCTGCAGCTGCTCAGCACTGCAAGAGCCTGGCATGGAGCTCAGAGCTGGTGGGATGCCAATCCTCCAAAATCCCAAGGGCCTTCTCCCTCCCCATGCCAGGGCAGAGCCAGACCCACAGGAAGCCATGCTCAGGGGCAGCAGGAGCTAGCAGTTACCTTGAGGCCTTGCCAAGGAAGGCTCCCACGGAGGAAGTACATAAACATGTGCCCTAATGCTTCCAGGTCATCCCTGCGGCTTTGTTCTGTACAGAGAAAGAGACATGGGTCAGTTCCCACTAAAGCCACTGTCCCTGTCCCCACCCCAAATCCTGCAGCACCCCATGTGTCCTGCCAGCACCCTGAAAAGCAGGAGAGGCAGCTTGTCCCCAGCCCCACCTCTGGCACCCCTGCCCTGCAGTCCCTCCCTTCAGGCAGGAGGCAGGGCTGGCTGCCTGTGCCCACACACCTTTCCCCAGGTGGGTGTTGATGCTCATGTAGCGCGCTGTCCCTGTCAGGCTCTTGTGCTCTCGGTAGGGGATGTGTTTTTTGGTCTCGGGGTCAATATACTCTTTGGCCAGGCCAAAATCAATGATGTGGATGGTGTGCTGCCGCTTGCTGCCCGGCCGCCCCACCAGGAAGTTCTCTGGCTTGACATCTCTGTAGATCAGGCTTTTGGTGTGGACGTACTCCATCCGTGTGATCTGGGGCAGAAGGAGATGTCAGTGCCAGGGCAGAGACCCACCCCTGCACACTCTTGCCCTGGGCCCTGCTCCCCTCAGCCTGGCCCCAGCCCCAAGGACGGGCACATCTGCTCCTTCCCACCACGGGAGACAGCCCCAGCCAGCCAGCTGCACCTTGGGCACACAGTGAGATGCTCTGGGCACAGAGTGAGATGCTTGTCTGGGCTCAGAGAGGGGCTGTGAAGGGCTGGAGAGCCCTCCCTCAGCAAGGAGAGGGTGAGGTATGGAACCAGGCTGGGACGTGCCAGCACCCTCTCCCCATTCCCCGTGGGATGTCCAAGCTGCCTGCCCACGGTGCCCACACACCCCCTGCTCCCCGGGCAGGGTGCAGGGTGCAGGGTGCAGGGGAGGTGCAGGGGCTGCACTCACCAGCTGGATCGCGATCATCAGGACAGTCTTGAGCGTGAAGGTCCGATCACACAGATCAAAGAGATCTTCCAGGCTGGGTCCGAGCAGCTCCAACACCATGGCGTTGTACTTCCCACAGGGGCCAAAGTAATAAACCTGAGGAATTCCTTCTGCAAGAGATGGGGCAGGGGCTGTGCAGGGCTGCAGCAGGGCCACGCCACTGCCTGTCAGGGACGGGGGCTGCAGAGGAGGGATGTCCCTGCACTGCCCTCCCTGCACAGCCTGCTCTCGGCAGCAGGGGGAAGGAGGAAGCTCCATCTGCATCCCTGACTCTGCTGCGGGGGCGGCGGGAGGAAAGAACTAAATCAAAAGAGATCAAAGATGAGATGAGGCGTCTGTGTAAAACCAGCCTCTCCCTGCGGAGCAGATGGGCAGGAGCTCAAGCTGGGAGTGAAGTTGCAGAGTCACATTTAGGGAAAGCCTCTCTCCCAGCAGTGCCCCTGGCAGGCAGCTCCCCAGGGCGGCTCAGCCCAGCCCCGTACCTGCATTGCCGAGCTGTTTGTAGAACCGATACTCCAGGTGCAGCTGGGGGGCCCGAGATTTTATGGGTTCCTTGGAGGAGAGAAAGGAGAACAGTTAAGTAGGAAGCAGGATGTTCAGGGGGTCTGGGTGTCAAACTCCTTCTTCACATGCTGGCAGCAGCTGGACTGAGAGCATTTGGGGTTGGGAGCAATTGGTATAAAATGGAGATGAAGCCTCAGGGGATGATGAGAGAAAATCAGCCCATATGGGAGCCAGATCATCTCATCCTGAGAGGGGAAAACATTAATGGGATCAGGTACCAGTGGGGCCACCCTCTCTGCTGCTGGCACTGGCTGAGCACAGCACAGACCACGGAGAGGGCTGGGAGAAGAAAGATTCAGCTCTTCCCTGCCCAGACCTGGATCACCCCACCTGCAGTGACGTGTGTTCCCAGACTGCCCTCAATTCTGAGCGGGAACGGAGCTCCCTGCAGCCACCCAGCCATCACATCCCAAACCATTCCACCTGCCCCAACACCGGGGGAGGGGGAGAAACCTCCTTCCCAATGCCTGGAACATCCCCCACCCCGACCATAGAGGAAGTCTCCAGTTTGACAGCTACTCACCAATTTGATAGCTACGTATTCGTTTGTGTAGAGATTCTTCCCTGCAGGGAGAGACACAAAAAAGTGATGAAAAGCAGTCCCTGCATAATCCCCACCACACACCCGCCACTGTCCCTGAGGGCTCCTGGGCTCAAAAACATCCTGAACAGGTTCTGCAGCTCCCACAACACCTGAAGGAGCCTCAAGGCACAAGTGGGACCAAAACCCATTGTGGGGAGTTGCAACATGCCTGCTAATTATCCCCAGGTGGGGTATGCGGATTCCTCTGGGATGGGGAGGCTCCTGGGGGCTGGAGCCAAGGCTGATGGGAGGGGGCAGCAGCAGGGACGTGACTGGGCAAGGCAGGGATGCGGCTGACACTGAGTGCCTCTCCCAGCCCCACAGGGAGAGGGGGCTACGGAGGGATGGCCAAAGTTGGGGGACACTGAGTTATGGCCAGTGGGACCCTGCAGAGGGTGGCAAGGGGGAAGGACACCCAGGAGCACTGGGGCGACCAGCAGTGGTCTGAGGGCACCACAGACAGGTAGAAATCTCTCCCCCACGGTCGGGGTCACTCCTGGGAATGGCACATGCTTGTGCTTGTGTTGTGTGTGAATCAACATCACCCCTGGAGATGCTCCTGCCTGCCCAAGGGCACAGGGGAAGCTAGGAGCAGATCCATGGCACGGCCCAGACTGTACGAGGAGCCCAGGGGAGTGAAGGAGCAGCCGTGGCAGCCAGCACACTGAACAGGATCCCCGGAGGGCTCCACACCTGCACGGGACTTCACACCATAACCACAGCAAGGCTGAGCTCAGGGTGCCTCCACATCCCCCCAAAACCAGGAGGAAAAGGGAACACACATGGGAAGCATCAGCACAACCTCTGCCCAGGCCCATAAAGGCAAAGATTAAAGGTCTGCAGGAACAGCTCTGAGCGTTCCTTGTGCCAGAGCCTGCAGGAGCCCAGGCAGGTGAGGGTTAAGGGCAGCAGGTTCCCTCCAGAGGCAGCAGACTCCCGATCCCAGCGATCCCTGCCTGGCATGTGCGTATCTGATGGAGCTGCATCTGTCTCCTCGGATTTTCTCCAAGCAATTTGCTTAGGGAACAAGCTCCTCCTGGCGTAAGATTTCATCTGCTCCGACTGCTGCTCTCCACCTGAAGCAGCAATAAATCCTGGCCGGGTGACATCAGAGCCAGCTGCTGAGCGCCACAGTCGGCGGCAGGATTACGGGAAGAGGGATGAATGGGAGATATTAATGGAGCAGCTCCTCCCAGGGATGGGCTCTGCAGCCAAGGAGGGGCTCAGTCCTGCTGCCTCCCTGACCCTCTCCCATCCCAGGGGACCTCTGCCAAGCCACTTTGTCTGCTGCCTCTGCATAAAGCAAATCCCTTCACAGCGATTAGGGAGGAGGGGATTTGGGAGGGAGGGAGGAACGTCTGGTGAACACAGCGTGTGCCAGATCAAGGGGTTTGTCCCATCATGCACGGACATTTCCTGGGGAGCAGGTGGGATGCCCCCAGAGCTGTGCATGGCTCCACAGGGCAGTACAGTTCAGTCCAAAACAATTACTGCTGCCTTCAGGGCAGCAACATGCGATCAGGAAACTCACAGCTGGATTTTCCCTGAGGTCAGGCAGGATCTGAAGGGGGTAAAATATAACATGGCAGGAAAACTGCCAGAGGGACACTGCAAAAGGGACTCAGCCCAGCAGGGAGGGAGCAGGGACGGAGGCAGGAGCATCCCCAGCAGGGCTGGTAGGGAAAAGGAATGGATGCAGGAGAATCCCCAGCAGTGGCATCTGTCCTGTCCCCACCACACAGGATGCCTGTGGCTCCCTGGCACACAAAATAACAACTCTGGAGCTGGCACCATTCTCCCAGCCCAAAAAATGAGTCCAAATCATTTGGTAGTTCCGTGGTTCAGCTGTTCCTTGGGGCGCTTGGACACAGCTGATGGACAAGGTGGGGAGCAGAGAGAGTATGGGCTGGTCAAATCACCACCCTCCACTTCCCCTTTCCAAATTAAAAAAGGTGCAAATAGCAGAACTGGCCTGTCATGAGATTAATAAACCAACAGAAAAGAAAAAGCAAAAGAGCAAGGAGGGAGGATTCCTTCCACGCCAGGAACTCCCCTCTCCAGCTCCTGGGGGAACCTGCTCTTCCCCAGTGCTCACAAGGGGGCAATTTTGACACCCAAAATGAGAGAGTCCAGGGAGTGCATGGGAGGACTAGAGCAGGCAGGACTTGCAGCACAAAAGGTGTTTTTGAAAGGAAATAAAAGAGAAAAGTGGTGAAATGGGCGGCAGAAGGCAAATATTTGCATTGCAGGGGCCTCTGCCCGGCTCAGGGCCAGAGGTGCCTCCAGATGCAGCTGCCAGCACCTGCAGGATGCGGTGTGTGGGATCAGAACGGGGCCAAAGGCAGGAGCAGGCAGCCAGGCCTGGGGCTGGGGTGTGTTAAAGCCGGACGTGGCTTTCTCTGTCCCCTCCCCAGGGATTTGGCAGCAGCACCGGCACCTGCTCCTGCACATCACCGCAGCCTGGCTCTGTGCTGGGATCCCAGCTGGGTCCCCATCCAAGCAGCTTGGAATCATGGAATCACAGAATTATTAAGGTGGGAGAACACCTTTCAGATCACTACTCCAATCATTGAAGAGCAGCACCACCATGTTCACATTAGCCCATATCCTCAAGTGCCACATTCACACGTTTCTGAACACTTCCAGGGGTGGTGACTCCTCTCCTGCCCTGGGCAGTCTGTTCCAATGCTTCCCAACCCTTTCCCTGAAGGAATTTCTCCCAATATCCAACCTGAGCCTCCCCTGGCCCAGCCTGAGGCCGTTCCCTCTCCTCCTGTCCCTGTTCCCTGGGAGCAGAGCCCGACCCCCCCGGCTGTCCCCTCCTGCCAGGGACTTGTGCAGAGCCAGAAGGGCCCCCTGAGCCTCCTTTTCTCCAGGCTGAGCCCCTTTCCAGCTCCCTCAGCCCCTCCTGGGGCTCCAGAACCTTCTCCAGCTCTGTTCCTGTCTCTGGACACGCTCCAGCCCCTCGCTGTGAGGGGAAAAGCGAGCAGTGAGGCTGCCCTTGCCTGTGGCACAGCACTGTGCCCAAACTGGGAACCTTTGTGCAGCAGCAGCAGCAGCAGCAGCAGCAGCAGCAGCAGCAGCAGCAGCACAGAGCTGTGCCTGGGCACCGGGATGGGAATTTGGCTTCCCAGACCTGGGAATGCAGTGGAGGAGCAGGGGATGAGGCAGCTCCACACAAGGCAGCAGGGCCCAGCCCTGCCAGCCCTGCAGCTCCAGGGACAGGCCAAGCAACAACAGCTCTGTGGAGTGCTGGGGTTAAACACCATCAGAAGAAAAATGTTATTTTAGAGCTTGATCTTCTCTAAAGGAGGCTCTGAACAACCAGGGGGGAAAGCAAGTCTGAGCCTTCAGAAGGGAGGCAGGAGCAGCAGGAATTTTGTGGGTTCCTCTCTCCCAAAGCCTCCAAAGACACCCGTTTGTGGTGCCACCTCTGGCCTGTGGTGGCTCTGTGGCTCCGACCTCTGGGAGGCGGCTGAGCCCCTGGCCACACTGCGGGTGCTCACAGGGAGGTCTCTGCACAGCCCAAGACAAGACGCTGTCACAAGCAGCCACATTTTCAGAAGGTACCTTTTGTGTCCCCATGTAACTCCCTGTGAGTTCCTGGGAGGCTGCAGGACAGACCCAAGAGCCACAGCTCAGGAGAGCTTGGGAATGTCCCCAGCACCTGCATGTGACCCTTCAGCTGGGGCATGGCCCTGGCCCAGCTGTGGCAGTGACCTGCTCCTGGCTCACACAGACTCACCCCCCGTGTTCTTCCCTCCAGAATCCCGAGTTTACTTTAAAAGATAATTACTAAAAGATTCCAGCTTTTCATTTTGAAGGAAAACAGCTGCTGTGACTCCAGCAGCAATGCATGCAGCAGGCTGGGGGAGAGGGGTGGGCACTGAGAAGCTGCAAAAAGCACATTTGCATAAGTTTACTGCTGGAAGAACAGAGGCAGCAGCTGCTTCCAGGTCTCCCCCCATCCTTCCCTGCACCCTGCTCTAGGCTGAAGCTGCCTTGGGGCAGCTCCATGGCACAGCCTGGCAGCAGCACCAGCCTTGGGCCAGGCTCAGGACAGGCCCTTAGGGAGTGTGCCAGGACTAAGGGCAGTTCCTGGCTCTGAGGCAGCCCTGCACCAGGGAAGGGCCTGCACAGCACCCAGGTCCTTTGGGCTCAGTTTTGACCTTTCTGCCTAATATCTGGGTTCTCCTCCTCTGCCCCTACCCCCAGCCCATCCCAAGCACTCCTGAGTAGCTGCTAAGGGGAACTTGCTCCAACAAACCCTCTCTGTGAGTGTGCTGGCCCCGCTGCCGGGGTGCAGGGAGCTGGCAGGGAGCTGAAGGGCTGCAGCTCAGCTGTGCCCAGTGCCAGGGCACATGAGCCACCAGCCACACTCTGGTCACCCACTGCCACCAGTGCCCTGCTGCCTTGTGTTTCAGAGGGCAGTGTCCCATCCAGGCATGGAGTGGGGCTGGCTATGGGCAGCACACGGGCAGGGGGAGCTCAGGGGACTGCAGACAGCAGACACTGCCCTGGGATGCTGTTGAAAAGTCCCAGGAGGAGCTGGGCTGGTGCTGGACCACAGCTGGAGGCTGGCAGGGGGAGGGATGAGCACTCACCTGCTCAGGGTCAAGCTCCAGGACATAAGAAGGTAATAGGGCCCAACACCTGCACAACTTAAACCTGTCCCTCTGTGCCAGAGGGCTGGGGCAGCCACCCCGCTCCAGCTCCCAGCCCAGCTTTCCAGTCACGCTGCTCCAGTGCAGAGCTGGATGGCAGCACTGCCAGACTGGGACAGGCACCATTGCCCAGGATGCCAAGGCCAGCAGGGACAAGGAGATGCAGGATCCAAACACACAGCCCTGGCAGCCACAACTCCTGCCTACGTCATTCCCCTTCTGGCTTCCCACAAATGCCTTATGCCAATTGATTTTATGTATCATCTTTAAACAGATCACTTGGTTTTGGACACCTCCTGTATGGGTGGACATTTGTGTCTACGTGGGGCAGCTGAGCTGAAGCACCCTAAGGACAGATCACCACGTGCCCCTCGGTGTGGTGGACAAATAGGGCAAAGTGGTACCTTTTTGAGCAAGATAATGTCTCCTTCCTCCATCCCCACCACTGGGAGCTGGAGGTGTCAGCTCCAGGTACATTTTTTCAAGATCTTGTGGACTTTGTTATGAGAGGAAAAAGGCCAAAGAAGATCTGGGAGCTTTTAAATACTAAGCTGCAGTTTGGCCTCTAAAGCCTTGAGGACTGAATTCTCTATTTCCAGAGGAAAAATCAGTGCCCAGCAAAAACTGGAGAACATCCCTGCTCATGCCACCACTTCAAAGCTCTGGTCCCTTGCCATTCATTTGCAGTTGGAGGAATCCCTAAATCCTGAAAGCATTCTTGAGCCCTGATGCAGTTTGAAGACACACCTAAGGAAGAGAGATGTGATTTTAGGAGAGAAGCCACATAGCTGTGGCTTCCACTGCTGTGATGAGATCCCGTGCTCAGGCCTGTATCATGTTATGGCCAGGCACTGCAGGGTTTTGACAGAGCAAAAAAGCCACGTGAAAGGACTGGAAGCTTCTCTTGCTGGTGGCAAGGACAAACTCTCACTGTGAGAATCGACCACTGTGGAGCCCTGGAGCGAGAGCTCACTGCTTGTCCCTGCAGCCACGAGCAAACCGAGCCCAACTGCTCCCAGGTCCCTGCAGCAACCTCACTGTCAGTTTGACAGACATTCCTCAGATCCATGTGAGACTCGTGTCCCCTCGCTGCTGCCCCGGGAAATGAGGGGGAGGCCAAGGCAGGGGGGAAACACTGACCCTCAGCACTGAGCACAGCAAAGCAACACAGCCCCAGCCTCCTGCCTAGAGCAGGATCCTGGGATCCAGCTCACCCAGGAACGCGGATCCACCACGCAATGCTCAGTGGCAAGCAAGGAAAAGGAGGTGCAAGGACACAGGTGGACCCTGCTCAGCTCAGGGCTCTCTGTCCCTGCCAAGCAGGGAGGCACTGGCAGTAGGAGTGTCCAGATCCACACATGGAACTGAAAGGAGCAGCTGGTGCGGCAAAATCCCCCAGTACCTCTCCTTCCACAAGCCCTGGGTCTGGAGGAAGGCTCAGAGCTCTTCATGACACTGGGAGAGACAGCTGAACACAGGAACTGCTTGGCTGGATTTTAACCAGAGCATTTCCCCAGCTCTGCAATTACACAGCAATCCCGCCGGGAAGTGCAGGGACGGGACGGGTGAGCCTGGCACCAGCCAGTCTGTCACGCTGGGAAGAGCTGACATTAACTCCCCACTCAGGGAGGTGGGAGCTGACCCCACCCGAGCCAGGGCTGCCACGGCTCCTCCCTGGGCCCACGGTCAGGGCAGGTTTAGCTCAGAGCTCAGGGCAGGTTTAGCTCAGAGCTTGGTTTGAGAAGGCGCTGCTTAAAATATAACAGAGCAACACGGCCTGTGGCTGTCACAGGCTCTGGGGACTGCCTCTCCTCCCTCTTCCAGAGCACAAGCCCCTTCCCAAAGCACTCACAGCCAAGGACAGCACTACAGCCGGCAGAGACTCCACCCAAAGCGTCCAATGTGCATTCCTGGAGACATCCAGACTGCTGGCACAGAGGTGCCTGGCCCTGCCAGACCATTTCCAGCTGCCTGATGCCAAGCAAAGAGTTAACAGCTGGCTTAAAGTCTCCAGGGACATTCCCAGTCCTGGGAGAGGAGCAACCTCCCCACCCTACAAACAGGAGTTTGCTTGATGAGTTTCCTGATAAATTTGGTTCAAAATGGAAAGCGACCATGGAAGATGCTTGGGTTTTATTCCTCCCTTTCTCTGTCCTGCACAGAATTTCAGGAGAATCTTGCAAAGAACCAGTTTCAACAACTGAAGAATTTACCCAGGATAAAACATGGATTCTCCTCCCTAGATGTTTGTCCCAGCAGAGTGAACATCCCTCAGGCCCCCATGCTCCATCCCCTGTCCCAAGGCACAGTGGGAGGACAGCACCCAGAGCACAAGCAGGGTGAGATTTGGTGAGCACACACTGACATCTCCCAAATCTTTCCTCACTCAGTGTTCCTGGATTTGGGGGACACCCAGATCTCCATGGCCATAACCTCTTACAGCAGAGAGACCCAGACTGTAGGGTTCTCCCTGACAGACCCAGAGAGCGACAGGCATGGGGAGGAGATGGGAAACACCTCTGCAATCCTTAGGCTGGGATGGGCCTTGGTAGATCAAGCAGAGCGTGAAAGGATTAAAGAAGCGGATCCTCTGTGGCAGAACAAGGGCTACCGGCAAGGGGCAACCCTTCAACCCTGGGTGGCCGGTCAGCACCCCAGTGCCCATGGCCACAGCCTGTGCCAGCTCCTCCCGCTGCAGGAGGAGGATGCCAGGGCAATCCTGGCACGAGTGAGTACAGTGAGGACAAAGATGACCCTTCTCACCTAGACGGAGCTCCCCGAAATTGCCGCATCCAATCTTCTTGCCGACACGGAAGTTGGGACCCACCATTAAGACTCCCGAGTTGGTTCCAGCACCCCGGCCTCCATGACCACTCCTTCCTCCACCTGTCTTGGACATCCTTTTACCTTCCTCCAGCTCCCCTTTCCCTCCTCTCTTATCAAAATCCATAAGTTTGTGATACCCCGGCCTCTCCACGGTTACGCTGCTGCCATACAAATCCCAGAGCTGCCGAAAATGGAAGGGTGAGGAGGAAAGAAGCAGGGTTCCTCTTGGTTAATACACCATCCCGGTGAGCGGTGGGAGGGCGGGGTCTGGAGAAGGAGGGGAAAGTGGCCGTCCACGTCCACGGGTGCTGGGCTACTGAAATGTTAGCGCTCCCCAAGGTCCCGCCGGGACTGTCATCATCGCCGGTCACAGGGAGTTCTTTGGTGGAGAGAACATCCTGCAGACAGGGTCCTCCCAGCGCAGCTCCTCCGTCTCCCAGCTGTGGAAAACAAGAGGGAGAAAATCAGTATGAGGTGGCAGAGGACAACAGAGTTGTGGGCTCTGGGTTCCTGCCCTCAGCTCCACAGAGCCCCTTCCCTGCAGACAGGTAATTCCTGCTGCAATGACACTGCTGCAGCTGAGGGGTGGGAGGAGCTGGGATAAAAATCAGGTTCCAGAGTGCTCCATGCCTGAGATGTTGCTTTAAATAAACAGACAAATTAATTTTAATAAAGTTTGGTCAGTCAGAGGTGAAATGGTTGATGAGTGTCTCCATGTTGGAGCCACCTAAAAGTGATGTGGGGGCAAAACTGTTCCCATGGGGAAGGGCTGATGGCAGCTTCTGGAAGCGTTTGGAGGCACCAGCCAGGGACTCTGAGAGCCCCTCAGGAGCACAGGACACACGTGAATCCAGCATTATGGGCACACCATGCCAGGCACGGGGCTGCCCATGCAATGAAAATCATTTCACCTGGCTGGGAGGGTCCCTGTGGATCCAGGGGCTGGGGCCAGTGGAGTTGGAGCATTTCCCACTCCAGCAGCAGCCTCCACTGTGGAGGGCCAGGATCTTGTGCCAGCAGCCCTGCCCAGGATACTGTTCCAGGAACAGCCACACTCAGGGCACCCACCACAGCCCACCTGGGCTGGGGGAAAACACCCACTTGGCAAACAGGAACTTACTAACATCCCACTGCCTCTTCCTCTGCTCTTATCAACCAACCTAGATTTTAATTGCAAAGCTGGGAGTGAGGCCCCTTGGCTGCAGCCTGGGCCAATGCTGTGACACTTGCCAGAGCAAATTATGCTCGTGGAAGCTTGTTTGCTCAGGGGTGCAGCACCTTTCATGCCTCACGTGCTCCCAGTGAGGCTGCTGGAACCCCCCGTGCTGCTGGTGGGGTTATCCAGGTTTCCCTCTGCTCCCACAAACAGGCAGGAATCAGCTCAGCCCCCTGAACCAGGGAGCTCCTTCCTGTGTGCACAGCCCTGCTCATGGCAGGGGGCTGGATGAGGTGACCTTTAAAGGTCCCTCCAACCCAAACTACTCCATGGTTCCATGACACTGGCTCCACACACATCCCCGTGCAGCTGTCTGTCCTTACGTGGGTACAACAGCATGACATCAAGGCCAAACCAATCCCTTGCTTCCTTCTGGACACAAGAGTGGGATGAAAAGAACCACTGACATGCTCTGTGCTCAAGGAACCGGGGGCCCAAGAAGGATCTGCGCTCTCCCTCCCTCCCTCCAGCACTCCTCCAGAATGGGACTCCCCTGCACTGGGGGAAGGTCAGGCTGGGTCCCTCCTCACAGGGATGCCCGTGTGGGAGGCAGGAAGGACAGGCAGGAAGCTAAACCCAGACAGAGGGGGTCAAGAAGGATCTGGGCACACACTGGGAGGGCATGTGAGAGACCCACATCTCCATTTCCCCCCCACTCTCCCCACCTCCCTCTGTGGCTCTGGAGGCCCCTGTGACATCTGAAAGCCTCTCAGGAGCCCCCAGTGCCACAGACTCCTGCTGACCCCATGGGTTATCCAAGCAAACCCCCCTCCAGCGCTGGGCTCCAGGAAATGAACACACTGCAAGCTCTGATACTTGGCCAAACCCTGGAAAACTTTTTTTTGGCTCTCAACAGCTGTTAATAACAAAAAAAAAGTTTCTCGTGCTCACGGGTGCACAGAGGGAAATGTGGGAGCTCTAAGAGCAACTCAGGGAAAAAGACACCTGCCAGAGCTCAGCAGGGGGAAGGACTGGCTGTGTAAGGGCCCAGGGACCCCCACCTACGGCTTTCCTGCTCCCAGCCCCCTCCTGACCTCTCCACAGCATCCTGGCACACTGCCACTGCTCTCCAGGAGGGACCAGAGCAGCTCCAAAGGTGCAGACTGCAGGGGTCCCACTGGTGGGACCTGCCTGTTCAAGCACAGGAGAATAAGGCTTTCATGTATCATGGGAGCCCCCTCCTGCCCCCACAGGCTCCAGCCTCCATCCAACACCTCTGAAGCATCCCTAGAGCAGAGCAGCCTGGCCCTCCAAGGCCACCTCCAGCACACCAACAACTGGGGACCATCCTGCTTCAACCAGCACACCTCAGCCGAGGGAAACTGAGGCACAGGGAGCCTTCCAGCTCTCCCAAAGGTGGGCAGCCAGGGGCTGGCTTCTGCCCTGATGCTCCCTTCCCCCAGCAGCATGTCCGTGCCAGCAGGAAGCAGGGTGGGAGCGGCAGGAGCAGGGTTTCCCTGCGCTTTGTTCTGCCCCAGCCCCGAGCGCGCACGGCCCACACGTGATATCCTGCTCATTCTTCGCTCCCCCAATAATTTCCGCTCTGGTTCAGCACATGGTGCTGCCCTCCCGACCTCCTCATGCTTCTCCCACCTCCACAGGACGCGGGGAGCCATTCCCCCACAGCCTCCCAGCTCCCAGAGCAGGCAGCTCTCGCCTGGCGGTTTGGGAGCTGCTGTGCCTGGACACGGCTCCAGCCACACGCTGGGAGAGGGGAGCAGGAGGTGATGCACAGGCCCTGCTGCTCCATAACCTGTTTTCCTTCTGAATCAGACCTTTATGCTCAGTCCCAGGGGATTCCAGGCCCAGACTGTTTGCACAGAGTCAGGCGGCCGACAGCCAGAGCCGAGGGAGCTCCAGCCCCGGTGCCCGGGATATTTTCTTTGAAGAGTTATGGGCCAGCCTCTGCTAGGGAATTTCAGACAATGAAGTGAGACAGAAGGGAAAAATTAAATCCTGTTTCCTGTGAGCACAGGGGGACTGTGCTGCCTTCTCCCAGCCCAGACAAACGCAGGGATCAGCACAGCACAACTCTGGTCCTGCCTGCAGGAGCAGCCTTCATGGAGAGGCCCAACTCCAAACCCCAATTTCAGGCATCTGGGCCAGATTCTCACCCAGCGAGGCCACAGCCCAGCCCTCCACGCTGGGACTGCCATCCTGCAATCCCACCTTTCCCAAGCTGGGCGGTCAGAGCAGCAGGAAATCCCTGAACCACATCCCTGTGAGTCAGGCCAGGGCAAGTGATGCTCCCTCACACTCAGCCCACCAGCCTCCCCCCCGTGGATGAGCCAAGGGCTGGGAGGAATTTATTTCCTCATCCCAGGGGTGCCAAGGAGACACAGTGGCTCCCTGGACCTCGGGACAAAAGCAGGACCCACCTTTGTGCAGTGTCAGTGACTGCTCAGGTTTTCCACCCTGTGCCATAAAGGGATCACTGGCCTTTAAAATTGAGAACAACCTAATTAGAAACAGAAACTTTTGGTAAAATCCCAGGACTCCCACTGCTCTGGAGCAAAAAAAACCCTGTGTTTGTTAAAACACAGCAGCCTTTGGATGGGCAGCAGGGACCCAGACCTGACCCATCCTCCCCAGGCAGCAGCACCATGGGGGAAGATTCCATGGATAAAATTGATGTCACATCCTTCCATTTTGCACAGGAATCCTCTCCCAAAAGGTCACAGTGAGGCAAGCAGCCTCCGGAAAGCACCTTCTAGGCTTGATTTGCTGGCCTGGAATCAAATCTGATGCAAGATGAGACTAAGAAAACTTGTTTCTCTCTTTAGGAGGGAGTGGGATAAATAAAGAAAAAAATGAATTGGCCTGAAGTTTGGCAGAAGAAATTCCAAAGCAAGCTGTGGTCTTAAAGCAAATAAGCAGTGCCCGGTGGTGTTTGCAGTGCCAGTGCTCCAAGCCAGGGATCCTGGAAGGGAAACAAACTGCAGCAAGTGTCTCAGCACCCCCAAAACAGAACCTCAGAAGCACTGAAAGTGCCATAAAAAGGGGGCAAGCCCACACACCCTCTGATTCCCAAAGAGGGAGATCATAGTGCTTTTCTTGAAATACTGGGTCCTTTTTCTTTGCCATCTGGTTTTAAGCAGGTCAGAGCCACTCTAGTGGCTTACTTCAGATGAAAGGGTGAGAAAAGGGGAATTGGGGTTGGGGGGAGTTGTTTTTTTCCTTAAAAGAAAAGCTGCAGTTCTAGTGCTACCCCTTGTCTCTGTGACTTGGACCAAAATATCAAGGCTCGGGAAGTTCCTGCCCACATTTGCAAGTATAAGATGCTGAGGAGTTGTATTTTTAAGAATTTCTTTCCTGCAGAATGAAACCCTGTGGCTGCCGAGAAGGCACTTGTACAAACCATCTGGGGCACATTGTTCTCAGCCCTTTATATGAACACACACACCGTGTTCCTGCCCGAAGGAGGTTACAGCTAAACGGGGCAAGACAAAAGAGGGGAAGAAGAGGGGGAAAAAACAGTGGCCTGGAGCAGGGAAGTGGCTGGTGAAGGTCAGGGAGCAGGTCCATGGTGCTGCTCAGGTGTCCTGCAGCAGCTGCCATCCCCAGTGCTGCTCCCTGAGCCTCACCAGCCTTTGGGATGGTTCTTGGAGCTGGTTTCCCCATGTACTCTGCACTTTGTGAGCAGAAGGGAAACACAGCTGCATCCAGATGAAAGAGAAAGGAAAGCTTCTTGAGAGCACAAAGAGAAAAGCCCTTGACACTCTGGAGCTCCAAGTACAGATCACTGCCAATTAAAGGCTAAAAATAATCACAAATACCCCAATGTCCCAAAGGATGACCCATTAGCTGGCTCCCAGCGCAAAAATCCAGACCAAAAGCAACCAGTGGCCTTACACAGTTGAAACCAAGTCCCAGTAAATTGTAAAAGTTGAAGAGGCTGAGCTTACAGGAAGATCAGAAGTCTTAAAACAAAGCAAAGTCTTTAAATATCTTTAAGAGCGAGCTAAAGATGGTCCCAAATGATGTCTGCAAGGGTTTGTTGTTAAACACATGTTCCAGCCTGCAGAGCTGCAGCCAGCCCAGCTCGTGATGGAGCAGGGAAAGCTGTGCCACCACACAGAGGTTTCCCAAAACAGGGGGTCAAGGAAAGCCTCACCAGCATCCCCAGGGGAGCCCTGCAATGGGTACAGCCAAGCTGCTGCATTCACAGGGCTGGGGCAGATCAAGTTTCTCATCCATCAAAGTTCCCAAATCTCTATCTCCAGGGCTGATCTCCACTCATTCTTTATCCAGCCTGTGTTTGTGCTTGGGATTGTCCCAGCCCATGGCAGTGGCAGGACCTTGCACTTGGCCTTGTTGAACTTCATGAGTTTGGCACAATCCCACCTCCACGGGTCCCTGTGGATGCTCCATCCCTTCCCTCCAGCATGACTGCTCCACACAGTCTGTGTCACCAGCAAACTTGAGGGTACCCTCAGTCCCCCTGCCCGTGTCACCAGCAGAGATGTAAACAGCACTGGTCCCAGTACCAACCGCTGAGGACACCACTTGTCACTGGTCTCCACTTAAGATTGTGACCATTATCCACCAAGTGACCATCCAACAGGCTCCAGAGAGATCTCCTGAGCTTCCTCCACCCTTGGACACACACCTCTCCTCCAAGCTGGGCATAGCAGCTGAACAGGCTGGAACTCAGGTCCATGGGATGTGCTGTTGAGAGAAAACTCATCCTGATCCCAAAGGAAGTTTTCTCTATGGGCTTGAGAGGCAGAGGGGCTGTGCAGCCCCCAGAGCTCACTCCACCTTGGACCTCCACCAGCAACAGCTTCAGCCATGGGAGATTCAAGCAAACCTACCAGGACAGCAGAACATTCCTTATGGCAAAGGAAGACTGGCTTGCTCTGGCCCCATTTCCTCTGGATCCCTCAAGAAAACAGGAGTTCCAATGCTCTGACTGAGGAACTCCAGGAACCCAGTGGAGATGAGAGTTCTGGATGTGAACATCTCACATCCAGAGCTCTGAGAGCTGTGCCCACCCTGTCAGGATGGAAAATGGACTGCACCACTCCAGGGACAGCACCTGCAGAGGAGTTGGAGCAGCAGGGCAAGGGGTGAAGGGGCCTTTATCCATCCCACAAATTCCCTTAAAAACTAAGCAGTCCTGGAAGCAGCCACTTTGCCAGCAGCTTCTTCCAAGTGCAGCCACAAGAACATCATCCCTGGCCCAGCAGGTTGGGTTGAGAAGCGATGGCACCCCGGTCTCCTCTCAATCTCCAACCCTTTCTCCAGCCTCCAGCGAGGCAGGAGCCAGCACAGCTCTGTTTACTCCACTGGCTCCTTTGTACGTGTGTGTTGGTGTCAGCACAACAGGAAGCTCTTGTTAAATAGTTTGTTACTTAACTGCTGATGCAGAGCCACCGGGGAACCCAGGCAGAACGTGCAGCGCGTTCTGAGAGCCGGGGGAGCCTCGCAGCTCAGCTCCAGGGATTTAAGAGCTCTTGGCTCTGCCACCCCTTCCCTGGTGATTTGGGTGTGTACTGAGTCCCTGGCCCGTCACATCCCGCCTGTTACACTGGGATAACTTCCCTGCCTCCTCCATTTGAGATCCCTAGAGAGATGGCTGGCTCTTTCTCAGCTTTTGAACAGTGCTAAGAGCTCATCAAGCCCCGGCCCCACCTGCTTCAAGGTATCTGCAGAGAGAAGAGCCCAGAACTGAAGGAATTGTCCCACCAGACAGGAGCAGCATCCTGTGAAACCCACGGAGCCCACCTGTGCTGCTGCTGCCAGGGAATATCCAGTGGTCACAAATCCACTGTCTGGATTCCCACAGAGCAGCCCTCAGCCCACCCTCCCTGACTGCTTCCCTCATCCCCTGCATCCCTCATCCCCCAAACACGGACCTGGCTCATCCATGTGGTGCCACCAGGCTGAGTCATCGGTGACAAGGCAGACACAGCTCTGTCACCATGGCCACTGCACCAGGACTGTTTGAAGCACTGACAGTGCTGGCTGGTTTCCCTCTCAGCAAAAAAACCAGCGGGGTTTCACTCTGGTGCCCCAATATTTACAATTAAGAAATCTGCATGGGCAGTTTTTCCAAAACATGCTTCTTTTTCATCCAAATTCTTTGTTGAAAAGAAGACAAGAATAAAGCCAAGGCTAATGTTTCTACCAGAATTTCTTCTAGTGTTCAGAGGAAAAAAAAACCCAACAGAAACAACCAAAACACAAAAACCCTGAACTGTGGCAGCAAAGCTTTTAATCCAACATGATCCCAGCATCCTTGTTGCAAACCTCTCCTCCCTTCCTGGCTTCCCAGCTCTTTATTGAGAACACAGCGTGTTGAGGAGAGAGGATCACACCCAGCTCCCAGAGCAGTGGGCACAGGGCACTCCTGGCACCTCCAGCCTGGCCAGGATCTGCCCTCCCCTTGCATGGCCCCAGGGATGGACACAGCCAACAGCACTCCCAGCACCGGAATTAAAAACATAAATCCACTCTCAGAGCAAACAACCAGACACACCATCACCTCCAGCTGCACTGGTAACACAGAATAAACAAAACTGACTTCAGCAAACGGGGCAGGAACATGCAGAGCCTGTCAGACACTACAGAAGTTAGCACGTGCAGGTGCTGCCCTGCTCCCAGCACAGGCCATCAGTCAGCCCCAACACCTCAGGGTTTCACCCAGGTATCCATCCATGGCTCTCATAAAAACATCCAAGGCACAAAACCACCAGGATGAAAAAAAAAATAAAAAATAAAAGATAATACAAAAAATAATGAAGTATTTGGTTTTTCCCTAGAGTTAAGCTGTGCTGTGAAAAAGATGGATTTTTCTTTCTGGCCTCCTCTTCCAGCTCTCATGTCTATTAAACTTTTCACTAAATTAGAAATGTTCTCTTGTTACTGGCTATTCCCTTCCCCAAGAGATTTTTATGACACTGTGAACTCTGGTCATCTCTTAACCTACAACAAACCAAGCTCCAAATTGTTTCAAAAGTATTTTCTCCCAGCCTCTGAACCCAAATATGGTTTTTTAATGGATTGCTATGAATTTTCAATATTTTTTTAATGTTTTTGCCACACCATTCCCTCTGTAACAATGAAGGTAACAGAGTTTCAACAAAGCAGTAGGGAAATGCTTCTGCTGAAGGAGGGTCCTGCCTCCCACCTCAGTCTCACCCACAAACAGATTCTCACAACACACCCAGTAATGACTTGCATGTGGTTTCAGAGAGATCTCTAAAGGACACCAGGTGACATGCAAAGCCATCAGGCTGCCTTAAAAGCAAAATCTCAGCTGTTCCTCAAACTCCAGCCCAACCTTCCCAGGCTCCTGCAGCCCATGGACCAATGGACCCAGAGCAAGCACAGCGTCCCCCCGGTGCAAGGGTTCCTAAAGGGACTGGAAACAAAACTGAAACTCTTCTGCAAACACAGCAGAATTAAAAAAGATGGGCACAAACCACCAGCAGCAGAGTTTTCAGTTTCCAGTGGAACCATGAGGCACCACTCAAGAGCTGGTGTGAATTCCCTAGCTGGCAGGATCCTAACCCAAAAACTTTCCTCCTCTCGAGATGAGCACAGAAGGGCAGCACAAGCTACGTGCCAGAACACCCCTGGAGCAGCAGCTGGAGAACTTCACCCCAAACTCTCACTGCTCACACCACAGTTGAGGGTGGATGAGGAGAATCCCTGCCTGGCAGCACTATGTGTGTGCACAGTGTCAGCTTTCCAGCAGCAGGTCAGCAGGAGTCATTTTGCACCCAAAAATATCAGAGGAGGAACCAGGTCCCTCTTCAGCCAACAGGAGTGGGACTGCTTGATGAACATGTGCTGCCTGCACACATGAGCAGAAAGAAATCAATGTGCTTTGGACAGTGCAAACACAGAACTCGGGATCCTCAATGTCCAGATTCAGAACAACACAGATCTTCATGTTTTTGAAAACAGCCTTCAGAGTAAGGACACTTCTAAATCTCTTAGAGGCCACAAAAAAAACCCTCATGGAGCATCTCCGCTCCTATGAGCTGCCAATTCTCTCCCAGCCCAATGCACAATTTCACTCTTTTCCTTGGATCCTCATCCAAAGAAGCTACACCTGGATGGAAAATATTAAACTGTGTTTCACCAAGGAGCTGGAAATACCACGATGGAAATTTCAGCAGAAGCACAGGAACCAAGCAAAAAGCTGAAAATACTTCTCTAGGAAAAATAATAACAGCAAATGCACACATGCTAAAATAAGACCAGATCTGAAAACTAGTCTGGAAATAACAAACCCAGCCCAAGTCAGACAAACTCATCCATGAACCAAGTGCCCGAGAGAGTTGATTCACCTTTTTGGGTTCATCAGGCACAAATTAAAACTTCCAGCTGGTTTTCATAACCAGAAAACACACTGAGGCTCTATGAGAAATGACTTGAAAGGAAGCAGCTTTTTGGTTGACTTTACAGACCCCACAAAAGGGTCTGCAGTTTGAATTATACCTTTTCTGATGTGATTATGCCCAACAAAGCCCAAGGGCAGCCCTTCCCCAGTTCTTGGTCCTGCCCATCCTGGGCCCCATTCCATGTGGGATCCACTGCATGGAAACAGGAGGAACACCAAAGCACCAGAGGTGGTGGGAGTGCAAAACCCCCACTTGCAGGAGATATTCAGGTACCTGATTCCCACCTTCTCATGCAGCCCTGCCATGAGGCCTCTGGGATGTTACCATCACTTTCTGCTCCTATCCCTTCTCCATGACCAGCAACAGCCATCCTTGGAGCTGCTGGGCCAGGAAAAGTTCTGACATGGAACTGGCAAATGTCAAGATGAGCGAATGACCCAGCTCCAGCCAACCACCCCACTGCTCATGGGGACACTGCATCACTCTGTGTCCCTGCTCACACGGGACAATTTCTGCCTGGGGAACTGAAACTTGCTTTGCTCTTACCGTGAGAGGAAGGGCACAGGTAGCAGGAAGGTAACCAGAGCAGGAAATCTCCTTGTGAACAACAAAGGCACGGGTTTGCTTTCTGCAGAATCTATCTCACCAGTTCAATGCAGGAAAAGCCAACTAGGATGTCAAATTGGTTTCGGTTTTACTAAGCCAGAGTTTGTAGCACCGGAAGAAAGGAAGTTCACTATGGACAAAGCTGAATCTCTGGCTGGGAGACCTTAAAAGGACAGCAGAGTCCAGCTCCCAGTGCTTCATCCCTTCCCATCTGTTTCCATGGGACACACACAGCCACCCCGGCCAAGACGTGACGTTTCCCTCGAGCCCCCACTTGTCACAGCAGGAGCTGGATCCACTCAGGCATTTCTCACTGACTCAACCCAGTGGTCTCAGTCCTCAGCCCCTCACATGCACCGGGTCTGGCAGCTCTGCCATGGGGTTTTCCATTTAACCGAGACAATACACCCCCAACGCAGCGAGCTCCAGGGAGACACTGGATACTAATTAAATCCATGCTGCTGCTGGAAAACCGAGCTGCAGAGAGGAACCAGCTGCCTTCCAAAAGTCCACAGCAGTTGGCCAGCAAAAAGGTGTTTACCAGTCCCATGGCTTCCACTTCTCCTGCTCCTCCATCCATACATTTACATTTTCCAACCAGTCCCATCCTGCCCAGTTCTTGCACAGATTCATTATCAAGAATGCTCATCTTGCTAAGGAGCCTGCAAAGGTTTCCTTTGTAGTCAAGACCCAACATTGCTTTTAATCCTCTCATGCCCAGAGCATAAAGCCCAAGACTCAGCTGCTCCACCGACACCAAATCTGAGAAGTTTCAGAGCAGAACAGCCCAGGCAGATCTGACTGACACACTGGGAAAGGGCAGGTCCTCAGTGCTCACCTCCTGCAAAACCTGAGCTTTGCTTTCACACCTGGTAACTCTGCAAAACAGGCTTTGCCTGCAAGCAGTTGTCCAAAGCACTGTCTGCATCCCAAATCACAGAGCCACATCTGTGTGTGCTCACCCTGGGAAACAGAGAAGGAGAGCTGCTGCTCACACAGCTGCTGAGCACAGACTACAGAGCCCACAGCACCTTCAGGGCAGGCAGCCCTATCCCATACATCAGCCTCTGCCACTGGATGCTGTGGGAAAAATACCCAAAGTCTTGACAGCTCAGCTTCTACTTCCCTGGGAGGTCAAACAAGGACAGATCCAAGTGCCTGCCTGTCCTGCAGGACCATGGGGACCCAGCCCAAGGGCAGCTGGCTGATGAGGAATGGGAGCTGCACGAGCACAGCTGGAACAGGCACTGCTGTGTCCTCCCCATCCCCAGTTCCACGGAAGTTTCTAGAACAGATTTAGCTTCGGATTCAGGTGGCAGCTCTAAGACTCCCTTGAAAAATCTTTCTGTGAAAGGTATGATCCTACATGTGTCACAAACACAAATTCATCACTACCATAACCCACAATGCCAGCCTGGCCATGACAGTCACTGTGCTGGACCACAAGAACCAGGTAAGAAAGCTCTGCATTCAGATGTCAGGTTTCTGAGCAGGCAAGTTCCTCTTCCACCTCCTCCCCTCCCCAGAGCTCACAGCCTGCTTTGCAGTCACCAGGCAGTAGGAAAAAACAGGCTTCTAGACAAATAGATAATTTTCACCCAGCAGCTGGGAACAACAGCTTCCATTTCCATCTGAGGCTGGAACACCTCCTCCTGCGCTGCTGTAGCCTGAAATAAGGTTAAGACCATCTCTACCAGCACGCTACTTCCCCAGCCCTGTCCCTGAATACTCCCACGCCCTCAAAAGCCAACACTTTTCATAAAAACAAGATGAAGCGCTGCTCGCCTTTCCCTTGATAAGGGATCTTAATGCACTTCCGGCAGCACGCCCAGGAATGGATGTGGAAGAAGAGCTGCCATCAGTTTCCCAGGGAGAACAGGGGAAGGCTCTCTCCCCACCTCCACTGCAGCCAGGGATGTGCTGCACCTTTCCTTTGCAGCCATGGCCATGCAGCTGAGAGCTGCTCTGGCTCCAGAGAGCTCCAGGGATGGGCGGCAGGACAGGGCTTAGGGACAACCTGCTGCAAGAGGATTTGACAGCACACCCAGAGGAACAGCAGGTACAAATGCAGGAGGAAAACATCAAAGGAACATGTCTCTGGCTCAGAATGGCCCAGCAAAGCAGGGAGGGGAACACTGCAGCAGCTGTGAGACCACAACGTGCCCATCTGAGAGCTGATCCTGAGCCCACTGCTCAGCACCTCCTGGAGGCAGCGGCACAGGGACCCATGGAGAATGGCACAGAGCTGGCTCTGACCAGGGCAGGAGGGGCAGCTCTCTTGGCAAGTGGCTGCCCACTTCCCAACACACTGGGATGGGCTTATTTCCCAGCCTGGTATCCAGCCACTCTGCACTGCTTTTTGTTGAACTTCAGGGTCTTCCCTCCCTCCACTGATTTTTCAGTAATACAGAAGAGCACACACATGTATTTAAACATTAGTGTCAAGTCAGATGGTTGAAACAGTGAACTACTAGAGATCTCCAAATCCCGGTCCATGAAATTAGTTCTTCCCACCAAAGCAGGGGGATGGGAAGGCATCCTGCTCTCCCTGCCCTGGGACAGCCCAAACATCACCACAAGGCCAGTCCATCACAAAGCCTCACCACACACACAATGCTGTGAATGGTGCCATTGCTTCCCCCCACTGCACTGAAAGCAGAGCAGGGTCCAGTTCACACTCTCCACTACAAGCCATTGAGAAGGCCCTACAGCAAAAGTTCCCTCCTTTATGTAACCACAGGCCCCTGAGGACAGAAACCAAGGCAGGACATCACACCAGTCACTCTCACAGGAGAGAATGCCCCAGAAGGGGCTGTAGTGCCACTGTCCCCCCGTGCCATAACCTACAGAATGAGTCCCCACTTGTGGCAGGCAGCCCTGGACCCTCAGCCATCAGCACAGCCAGTGCATGACACAACAGCTCCGTGCTGACACAGCTTTATCGACTCCTTTATCAATTCCCACTCATGGAAAGCTGAGAGCAGCTCTCAGACAGCGAGGAAGGGGACCCCCTGCAGCCCCCAACACCCTGTGTTATGGCTTTCTCTGTCCCATGGGACTCCCTGGAGAAGCACTGCTCTCCCCAGCCAGCCCTGTCTCCCACCCACCCCCTCTCCTCTGGGAGCCACCCACTGGTGTCGTGGGCATCTCTGGAGGGGGACACTGCCCACAGGATGATCCAACCTCGTCACAGCAGGATGAGGCTCCAGAGGCATTTTGGTGCTCATGAGTCAGAGGGTCTGAGCACATGGTGGGGTGGGATGTCCCCCCACACACCATGGGAGAGCTCTGCTTCCAGAGCCAGAACCGTGACAGCATCCCAGGAGCAGCAGCAGGGAGGACATGGGATGATGGGGCCATCCAAATGCTGTCTCACAGGGAGTGCTGTCAACTGGTGGGAGACATGCAAGAGCAGAGGAAGAACATGACCCATTTGAGGATGTCCTCAGAGATCCCACAGCCTCAAATCCGTATGTGCTCCTTCCAGCATTGCAAAGGATCAGTGCAAGGCAGGGCAAGGGGATCAACATTTGTTCTCCAAAGGTTAAGAGATGTTTCCCAACACCTCTCCCATAATAAAAGCAAATTTCTGGTTGCATGTGTCTCCCTTCTCTTTCTCCTCCAAGACCAAGCTGGGTCTGAAAACCTTTCATCTACCTGGAAGAGATTTCTTCCCCACAGAGGAACTTGACTGAAAACAGCACAGGCAAGCCCAGCACTCTTCTCCCCAGAGTGGGACACCACAGTGACAAACTCAGGACTTGTTCCTTCCCACAGCCTTTGGACCAGCTCCTGAATAACTTCAGGAGCAGGAGACTGAGAACAGACTGCTGTCCCCACTCATACCATGGGCCTCCCCACAGCACAAATCGCTGAACATCACTGAACAACCCAGGGGTATCCCAGCTTGCTCACAGATTCCAGGGAGTGGGAGATGAAAATTTAGCAGAGAACTAGAAATGGTTTCATTTCCCTTCCCTGAAGCCTCTAATGTGCACAGAATGAGCAAAACCACTCCCTCCACTCTGTCTGCACAAACTCCTCCTGTGCAAGGCACAGGAAGCAGGAGAAACCCAACACAGGAGACCAGAAAAGGAATGTGAGGGATACCATCAGCACATTGCACCAGCCTGACAATTTCTGTGCCAAGGACACAGGTGATGTTCACTCTTCTGGAAACCACCATCTCTGGAGGGCAGGACATCCCCACTGCCCAAGCTGCTGCATGGCCACAGCAGACTGCCTTGTCTTATCTGCACCACAGCTTTCCAAGCAGTCATGCATGGGAAAACCCCCTCTGTTTCAGGAGAGTCCAGGCCACCAGGGAGAGCAGATGATATCAGGTGTGGATGCTGCCATTGCAAATTCTTTCCATGACACACCAAGTGGGACTCCCCAAAAGAGACCCCATTCGTTCTCCTGTGCTGGCATCCACACCATACAGCTCCCAGCACTGGACACACACCTCCTTTTCTCCCAGCAAGCTGGGAAATAATCCAGGCAGCAGCATTATCCATCTTATCTTCCCAATGTCCCTCGCCACAGGCTCCAGGGGTTTTCCAGACCAATGGCCCCCCAGTTCTTACACTGCTCCTTGTGGCAGCTGTCTCAGAGGTCACCAAGGAAGCGTCATTACAGAAGAGGGAACTGAGGCACAACACTGCCTGCCACACGTCACACAGAAAGCAGTAGCAAAAGTGGCAGAAAAGCCCAGTCCCCAAAGGCTGCTGTGCCCTCTAAGGTCACTGCAGGGATGGTGGTCCTGACCACAGGTGTCTTCTCCAGGCAGGGCAGTAACCCAGCACACGGCAGTAACCTGGCCCCAGGAGTGGGTCAGAGGCCTGACCTGGAGATTGCCAGATTGGTTTCAGATTTGTTTCTTGTTTCACATTTCCAGGAGGTAGATGGAGCAGATGTCTACAGCCAGCAATTCCCTCCTCCTCCTGACCTGTGCCACCCCAGGCAACCACCACCTCTTAAGAGCTGCTGCCCTCCTGCCAGGGGATGGACAGACACCACCCAGCTCTGTCACTCCAGGGCTGTCACCAAAGAGCTGTGGGAAAGGAGAGACACCCAATCCAACAACTTGGGAGGGTGAGCTGTTCTGTACCATCCAGAGAACCAAGTGCAGAGCCAGGGAGGCGCTAGGAGCACTCACAGGGTATCCAAAAGCTCAGCCAGAAGGTGCCATCCATCAGTCCAGCAGCTCCAGAGAGGGGCTGGGAATTCTGACTGGCAAAGCAACCAGCTCCTGACAGGAGAGACAAAGCTCACCTGGGTGGCTTTGAGAAACCAGAGAACCTGTCACCTTCATCAACACAGGTTGGATATCAGGAGGAACTTCTTAAAAAGGGTTGTTAAACATTGCAAGGGGCTGTCAGGGACATGGCGAAGTCACCACCCCGAAGGTGTTTAAGGAAACTGGACATGGCACTCAGTGCTCTGGGCTGAGTGACAATGTGGGGATTGGTCAAAGGTTGGACTCGATCTTCAGGGTCTTTTCCAGCCTAAATGATTCTGGGATTCTGCGACACAGATTTGTCCAGTACCTCAAGCAACAGGGCTCCTTCCCAGCCCTGCCTGGGACCAGGGGAGGAAGAGGCAGAGACAACACGCAACACTGGAGGAATGAAAACCACAGTTTCATCTCCCACCTCCAAGAAGTGGGATAGCTACTCATCCCACAGGGAATGAGGGCAAGGGGCAAGTTGAGCAGTCTGGAAGGGGTTTTTAATGAGCCACGTACACACCATCTACAGTTTAAAGGGGGAAACAGACCCACAAAAACTCCAACTCAGCGGATTCGGAACAATTCCAGCCCAGCTGCCAAAGGCCTGAGCACTGCGATGGCGAGAGCTGTGTGTGCCAGCAGGGTTCCCTGCTCCTCAGCCATCTGGGGATTGTCACTCTGCACAGATCTGCTTGGCCTCCTGTCATGTGTAGCGCTCCCAACCCCTTTTCTGTCAGCAGGATCTGGGTTGGCAGAAACACTTTTAATTGTAGGATTTTTTTTTTCCCTTAACCCATATCCTCTTGACAGAACCAGGTTAGGAAGCAGCTGCACCGGCAGATCTGGGGTGGCCTTTTGCAAGGCAAGGCAGGGGAATAAAGGGGTGCCTGGATCTAGTTATCTCTTCAACCACCAAACCACAGTTAATCACAACTTCCCCACCTCTCTAAGGTCACACAGAAAGGGGGAGCACCACCAGCTCAGCTCTGTCCTGGCCCAGTCCCTTTGCTCCAGAGCAGGCCCTCTGTCCTGGAGAGTCCCAGAGCAGGGTGGGCGGAAGGGATGTCGTTCCCACTGGTGACAAGGGCTGTTTCCATTTCTGGGTGGCAGAGCTGCAGCTCTGCCAAGCTGAACTGTCCCACATTTTCCCCTCTGCTTTCTTCCCGAGGCTGCTCCAAGCCCCACATATTTCCCTTCAAATGACTGCCAAACAGTGTAGATTTGGGGGGTACAAGAGGGGAAGGGAAGGGTAAGCATCCAGTGGGGCTGACTGGGAAAACTCTCCCCAAAGAACTGTCAAATTCTGTGTGCTGAGATGCCAAATCCGCTGCTGCAGAGCCCCACAGGTGCTGACCCACTGCTGCCCTGGCTCCCAGCTCTCCTCCCCAGCAGGGACAGCATTCCAGGGCCACAGGCAGGACCCACAGCCCAGACCATGAGGAGGAAAGAGCAGCACCATGCAATTAATCTTTCCTGCGGAATAACTGGGGCAGAGGGAAGCTCTGTGGCATGACAACATCCATCAGCTTCCGTGCAAGAGCCAGCAGCATCTTCAGGGAAGCAGTGAGTGATCCACGAGGTGTTCATCTTCCCACCCCCTCTATTACAGGACCATCAGCAGCTCAATCCATTACAGTTTTCCTTGCAACCTCTCAAAGGTATGGAAGCAGCCTGCTTATTTCACAGATGGGTGTGGAAGCATCTGTGATCTCAGAGGAAAAAAAAGGATAGAGAACAGCAATTCCCAACCAACTGGAGACTAACTGGGACAAACTCCTAAGGCCCAGCAAGCACCCCACTCTGCTGACTTGCAGGGAGGGATAAGTTTCACAACAGAGGGACCAGAGACCTACATCCCATTCCCAGTCACACCACAAGCTGTGCAGGATCCCATCGCTGCTCCATCCCTAACACAGGATCAGCCTCACAACCCTTTATTAAGCACTGGGACAGCTTTGTGGATTAAGGATTTGGTCTGGTTTTCACCAACCTCCACATCAGAAAGGCACATTCCAAAGGTTATTTTTCCTCATCTTCCCTTATCCCCACCTGTGCGTATTTTGCAGGGGATGAGAAAGCCAGGACTGAAACAGAAGAGCACAGGACTGGCTACAGCTGAAGAGGTGGTGCTGTGCACTGGGAAAGGAATCTTCCAAGGGGTTCATCCCAAAACACTCTCTCAAACAGGAACATCCAGTGCAACCTCGCTGGTTCCTCCCTTCCCCATACCTGCTTCTTTCAACCCTACACAAAGGGCTTAATTTATAAAATCAGAGGGATCATTCCAATGAAGGAACATGGAGGATACACCCCCAGGAGGACCCATTTCATCTTGCTGCTATTAATACCTGGAACATTATTTGCATGAACAGACTGTCCTTTCTCCCTCATTTCTGGGCTCTCACTTCTCTGGTTTGTCCCAGAAATCCCAGCCAACACACGTTCACCCTTCTCTAGTACACACTTCCATCCAAAACCCCAACCTTTCCCCCTTTTTTTTTTTTTTTTAGTTAATTACTCATGTTTCTAGTTCACATCACCTCTTTCAACCCCTGCAGACAGGATACAGCTCCCCTGGCTCCCTCATTCATTAGGCAGTCAGTTTGTGGGTCTAAACCTATCAACTCTCATTATGGAAAGGGACCAAGACTTCCCACAGCTGCCCAGCATCCCACTATCCTTCAAGATGGGTGAGGCTCTCACTCCTCTTTGCTTCTCCAGCACCAAAGCTGGCTCTGGCTGCGCTTGGCTCTCCTTGGCAAAGCTTCAGGCTGGGCTGCTTGCAAGCCCTTTGCCACACTGGCTCAAAGAAGTTCCCAACCTTTCAGAGCTGTGCTGAGCTCTGCCCACAGGAGCCCAGGCAAAGCCTTCTCCTTGCAAACAGCAGCCATGCCTTTGCTTTTGCTTCAAGAGGAAACATGTTTTCTCTGTATCCAGGCATAAAACAGTCAAGCCCGGCCAAAACCATCCAATCAACAGCACAGAGCATGACAAGTCAGGGCAGAGGGTTACCATGGAGCTGAGGAAGCCCAGACTTCCCAGCCAGACCCAGAATTCCTGGCCTCCCCATTCTGCAGAGAGGGGCTGGGAAGAGGATCAGGCTACTCTCAATCACTGTGTCCTCACACATCACAACCAGCCCATGCAGCCTGAGATGCCACCACATCCTGACCCGAATTCTGACACACACCAGCACACAGCCCCGTTCAGCTGCTCTCCCAGAAACGTGGGACAAGCTCAGCACTGAACCAGCAGCAGGTTTTACCTGGTTGGCTGGGGCACCCTGCGAGAAGGATCACACAGAAAGGTGAAGGATCACACTGAAAGGTGAGGAGAAGCCATGAGCACCTCATCAAACCAGCCCAGGGAAGGGGAAATCCTACCATTAGCAGGATCCAGTGCAGAGGATTTCACAGCTAATGAACCCTTGCCACCACAGACACAGCGAAAGCAAAAGCAGCAGGGCATTTCTTTTCTGATAAGCTGCTTTTATCGGGAAGTTCAGCCTGGCTGCCCACACCAGCCCCAGCTGGAGAGCAGCTCCCAACCTATGCCTTTAAATCCCCTTGGCAGCACAGGACTGGAGCAGACACGCCCTGTGCTGCTCCAGCGCTGGAGCACACAAACATTTCCTCCCAGCCATTCCCTCAGCCAGAGCTGCCTCGTACCTGCCAGGGCTGTGCCAGAGGGAACACAGGCTGTGCCACACACACCTGGACATGCACAGCCCTAAACTCATTTCCTGAATCCCTCCTTCTTCCCTGCCGGCAGTGGACATTCTTCTCCCAAACTTCTTCCTTAAGGCAAATATTTGGAGTCTAACAGACATTCCTCATGGAAGGCAGAAGTTAAATATTGGCCCTAAAACAACAACAAGTGCCTTTCAATGATTCTGGCTGGAGAAGCACCGTTCTGGACTTTGATTTCTGGCTCTGAACAAAAATAGGAGCAAAGCACTGAAGGTTACACTCTTCTCCTGGGAGAAGTCAGATTTCAGGCTCTGCAAGTCCCCTGCCAGGACCACAACCAGCAGGGGAACTGTCCCTGCTCGTGCTTTCTCACACCTCGGGTGTCTGCTGTCACCCAGCCAAGGCTGCTGCAGTGCATCCTCTGCACCGGGCACAGCATCAGTCTGAGTCTCATTTCTGTGATTATATATCCTCAGAGAGACACTGGAGAACACCTGCTGGGAACCATGGGTGCCATGCAGGGCATTTGCACACCTTGTCCTCCCTGCCTCTGGCTGCACCACCAGCATTCCCAAAGGTGCCCACCTCTCCACCCAGCCATGCCCAGCTCTTGAGTGCAGAAGATGCTCCAGGCTGTTCCTGCTCCGCAGGCAGCTCAGCTCCCGACGGGTGTGCTGGCTCTTGTAAGAAAACATCCCAGCAAGGTAGGAGAGCAGTCAGAGAGATGGCAGCACAATAAAAGGGAGGTGGAAAGGTGAGGAGGAAAATTAAAGCCGCACTGAGGTCAGTACACCTGAAGCCTGGCAGCACTCAGGTTGTCATGGGCATTTTCCACATGGATCAGGGGAGCAGAGCTGCTGTCGTGACTCTGCAGCCAGAGCCCTGCAGAGCCAGGTCTGTTGCACCCCAGAACAGCTCTGTCATGTCCAGATGCTGCTGATCCAAGCCTGAGCAGAGGGGCTGCTCCATCACCCCCACTGCAGGAAGGTCCCAAAGAGCCCTTGCCAAAACCACCCCAAACCAGAGTCTGCTCCAACACCAGGGGTCTGCCCACTGCTTCTCCAGAAAACACCCCAACAGTCACCCTGAGCAAGGTTACATGGCACCAATGTGCTACACACCATCTCACACTCACAGGGTGTGTCCTGCTAAGTTCAGCATGGGGTGTGTTAAATGAGCTTCCCTTTTGCTCTCCTGTGGACCCTCTAAGCCCAGGAGCCCCTTGCTCAGCTCTGCCTGCTCTGAGCAGGCCTGGGAGGCAGGAGAGGGACTGAGCAGTAGAGAGCTGCTCCCTGGCAACATCCCCTGTTGCTGTGTGAGATGGAGAGCTCTGATGGTCTACAATGCTAGAATTCCTATCTAATTCCTTCCCAAGATACTTATGATGGCACTTCAAGCTGGGGTATCTGCTGGGGACTCTGACAACCTCTCAGTGAGATCCCCTGATGATGCAGACACCCCTCTGAAAACCGTGTGGGTTTAAAACCAGCTGCGAGTCACCCTAGAGGAAATGTTAAAGCTCCGAGCACTTCCTATTCCCTCCCCAGCCACCGAAGCCCATGGAGCGACGAGCTCCAGCAAGTTTGAGCAGGAATTCCCAAGGCTCAAGGCAGAGACCAGCCTGTACCTGTCAGCACCGACACCTCCTCATCCCCACAGCACACTGACCCTGCACTCCCAGAGCCAACTGCTGCTCTTCAGCTCCAGCTCTGAGCAGCCCCTTCCAGCACAGGGACCCCACCTCCGCTCCCAGCGCCTCAGTCCTTCCTTAATATTCCCTGTGCTTGGCAACACCAAAGCCAGACTTCCACCCAAACCAGCATTGCCTTTGGGATGAGAGGGATTGGCAGAGCTGGGGAAGAGGGGATTCCAGGAGAGCCTCAGCTTGCCCCTCGCCCACACACACTGCACAGAAGTTGCTGGAAAGCACCATCCTCTCCCCGCATCAAACCAGGGAAACCAAGCAGAGTATAAACTTCACCACTGCCAACAGCCCCTGCTAAAAAAAGGATGAGAGAAAGGGTTTTTTTGCTTTGTTGTTTGTACCTCAGTGCTACCTCAAAAGCAGCAAGTTTTTTTTACCTGAAAACATTGGGCAAGGACAGAGTCTGCAAGAATGGAGCTTTTGTAGCACAAACACAGCTCTGTTCGGGTTTAAATTAGATTTCCACTGACCTTTTTGAGCCCATCGTTCAGCCACCCACACCCAAGCAGCCCCTCTGAGCAAGACTCTGCAGCCCCCAGCCTGGGAAGAGGAATAAACCCCCAGAGACTTGGCTGTGCTCCCAGGGAACCCCCACACCCCTCCCAGCACAGCTCCTGCTGCACAGAACTGCTCAGCTGCAGGGCTGCAAAGCTCTTCCAAAGGAAAGCTGCACAAAATCCAAGTTCAAGCTCAACCTTAACCCCTGTTTATTAACTTAAGAACATGCCTCTCAGGGTGACAAAGCCCGTGCATCACCTGCCAACTGTCTCATTCACCACTGGGAAAGCAAAGGCCAGGCCTGCCTCATTAAAAAGCATTACATAACATTAAGCAACAAAGGGCTACAGGACATTCTTTGCTTGTTGGACATGTAAAAATGAATGACTCAAAAATTAATGCTCCTTTCCTCCAGACTCCTGGTGTCTCCAGCACCCTGGGAGGGCAATGAGCACCTTATTTCCAAGGCAACGGTGTCTTGGCTCATCCCAAATCCCACTCTCACATCCAACTTATTGTCACCCCTGCCCTGCAGACACCAAACACGCAGCACTGCCCAGCTCTGTTTCAGAGCACTCATCAGACACAGTGGATGTGCTTCTGCTGCCTCATGGCTCACACTGGGGGGAAGCTGAGATCTCGGCCTGTGGGAAAAGGGACCCTTTCTCTGCCTGGGGTCAGCTCTGCTGGACAGGACTTTGGGTTTCCCCCACGCCACCATCTCAGTGCAAGCTTTTCACAGAGGACTGTGAGAGCACTTGGTTTCACTGTCACCACAAGGCCTCGAGACCTGTGTTTCCTATGAGTGAAGATGTTTCTGCTGCGAAGTGCCAGGGCCCTGACGCTGTGGGGAACGCAGGTGTCAGCAGGGCAGTGCTTGGAAAGGCCACCATCCTCCCAGCAGGACACAGACTCCACAGGCACTGGGAGATCTTCCTGGAGACATGGTGGACTTCTATCCACCATCTCGCTGGAGCCAAAGAAGCCAATTCCAAGTCTTTATAGATCCAATTGAATTCCTCTACTGCGGGAGCAAACTCTCCTTACTGTGGGCGGTGGGTGAAACCGGAGACTTCTTGCTCCACGTAGCATTTTGAAACACCCTGCAAAGCCTTACCTAGAAGTTTCACCTTACCTGAAGAGCCATTTCCTACAGCACACAGAGCTCATTGTGGGTACTGATCTGCTGCTGCCAAACACAGCAAGCGGAAGGCAGAGATGTCCTGTGGTTTGACAGCCACTGCATCACCCTCCCTCCTGCCCCCAGCGGGATGGGGGCCTGTGAGCAGAGGGTCACAGCTCTGAGCACCACGGGTGTCACCCAGGAACCCGACAGGGTGGGACAGGCAAGGCAGGGGTGTGCTGGAACACCTTGGGATGGAATCACAGGATGGTTTGGGTTGGAAGGAACCTTAGAGCTCATGCAGTTCCTTCCCCTGCCATGGGCAGGGATGCTTTGCACTAGTCCAGGGTGCTCATCTGATCCAACCTGGCCTTGGAACTTCCAGGGAGACAGCCACAGCTGCTCTGGGCAACCTGTGCCAGGGCCTCACCACTGTCACAACCAGGAATTTCTTCCCAATAGCCATCTAACCCTGCCCTCTGTCAGGGCGAAGCCATTCCTCCTTGTCCTGTCACTCCAGTTCCCGATGCACAAGCTGCTTTTTCAAAGCCAGTTATTAGAAATAATGCATCAATGTAACACACAAGGGAGGGGCTGCCCACAGGAAGGGCTGCAGGGCTACAGCCTGGGCAGGAATTTAGAATTCTTCAGGAGAGCAGCTGGCACAAATTGGGGAGCCTGATGCTCCACACTCATCTGCCCCAGCAGAATATCACCTTTTCACCTCCCTCACAACCAAAGCTGCTGCTCCTCTACAGCGACAAACCTACCAGAGACAGCAACTGCCAGCAGGAAGTAGAAACAGCCTCTCATGAAACCCCAAAACTATTCACACAGCTTTCCTAACAGGAAGATGACTTGTTCTCCAGCAGAGCCCCAGAGCTGCTGAGATCTGCTCTCCCTCCCTGCCCTCCCAGCTCACAGAGTACAGCCGGACCAAAGCAGACTCCAGGTCACACCACGTCTGGGCCAAGGAAGGAGGCTCAGCTTCACAGCTTCTCACTGCACCCACAACGAGCCACGTCTGCCCAGTCAGAGCCCAATTACAGGGCTGTGGGCAGAGCTGTTCCCACAGGCCTTCAGCAAAAAGCCGTGGCAAACACATGAAGGAAGCTCCTGTGCTGGCACCCGAGTCTGTCCCTGCTCAGCAGCACTACAAGGGAAGAGGGTTTGACTCCTCAAACTGCAGTGGGAAGTCACAGGAGTAGCACAGGGCAAGCCAGGCCATTGTCCTCTGGTACCAAACCCCACAGTGCCTGGCCCTGCCGAGCAAGGGGAGGGTCTCCTCCCCAGCCCAGGGGCTGCAGCTCTCCTGCACACCCCACAACAGCACATCAGGGGTTGCTGCTCACCCGAGGCTTCCCTCCCCCCTCCCACCAATCCTTTAGTGCCTGTGGAGCTGCAGTTCCTGTCTGAAGGCAGAGATAAACAGCTTCCTACCCACCCTGGCTTGCACAGGGCCTGGGCCTTGCAGCAGTGCCCCAGATCAAGGGGCAGGCACACACCTGGAGGGACCAGCCAAGCACAGGAGCGCTGCTCCAGCACAGCTCATGCCAGCTCCTAGCTAGGAAAACCACAGGGAAGGAGGTGGGCAGGGGGAGACAGCTCCAGAGCACAGCCAGGCCCAAGTCCAGCAGAGATGTTTATTGGCAGCTGCTCTCAGACATTGTGTCTTCCAGCCCAGTGGGGCTGGAGCTGGGAAATACTGATTGTCCGTGAGCACAACCCTCATGTCACTCCCATTGATCCGCTGAGTCACTCCCGTATTAACAGTTTTGACAACACCCGGGCTGCACAGGAGCTCTGACACAGAATACAAAACAAGGGGCACTGCGAAGCCGCTCCAGAGAGCGGCACCCAGGAACCTGCTGAGCTGCCAGGACACACTTCCTCCTCTCAGGAGCTGCACCAAGAGCAGCCAGCACACACCAGGCTGCAAGGGCAGAGCACACAGCTCCATCCAGTGTGCCGGGGGAAGCTGCTGGACACGAGGACTGCCCTGCAAACCACCACCAGCTGCACCCCGTGGATGCAGGGGAAAAGCAGAGCAGCTGCTGCTTTGGCAAAGGAGCTACACAAGTGATTTTTAAGTGATTTATAAGGCCTCACAGAGCTGTTAGCTAACGAGGAGGAGAGCAAACCCTAAAGCACAAGAGGGCAGCCACCTCTCCAGGCTGAGGGACAACCCCTGGAAAGCTGGGGGCTCCCACAGACCTGAGCATGCTGGTGTTGGATCAGTCAACACCACAACCCTCCCAGCACCCAAAAGCTGCTCAGGAGTGATAAAACACTGACCAAACAACGTTCCTATCTCCAACGTACCAAATTAAAACAAAACCAACAAATCTTTGGCAAGTTCCTCACAGCAGCCAAGCCTATCCCGCCACGGCGAAGGCTCCCCATGGAGGCCTCCTGCCCTAATTTGCAGCAATTCTTTGTCAGACCACTGACAAACACCCAACGTTTGCTCCAATCTGTTACATAAGGCCCAGTTTTTAAACCTTTGTGCTGGCCATGGGGAGATGGAGCACACTGTGTGTGGCAGCCTGGCTGGCAGGTGAACTCACACACTTCTCAGAATGCACTTCCACACCTCCAACCACTTGTTGTGAGGAAGGAAAACAAGTGGATTAGTTAAGGAGGCAACTTTCAAAGGTTTTACACACGTTTCAACCCAGGTCCAGGCTAACTCAAACTGTTTAAAACAGACTGATATCACGGCAACTCAAAAGGGGTTTGTGAAACTTTTCTTTTTAACTTCCAAAATACACAAACACGACAATTCTTCATGTTGCTCAGTGCACAAAAGGCACCTTCCTGACCATCCCTACAACTTCCCGTTGTTTGCTCCCTGAGATCCAGACCCAGCTCGGTGGCTGAGCTCCCTCCTGCCAGCCAGCGACAGGAGCCACGGGCCTCCCCGGCAGATTGCTCCTCATCTGCAAACCTCAGAACAGCTCAAGTCGGCTCCTGTCTGCTGGGGGCAGGAGGGGGAGGGCACTTTTCCCTTTTCTCACATTCATCCTCACCCGCTTCGCTGAAGAAAAAAAAGCCGTTTTAAATACCAGGTTCAGCCGAGTCCTTTTCCCCAAATAAACACTTCCCAACCCCTCTGGAGAGAGGAAAGCCACATACAAAGGAGCCAACATCCTGCGAGGCTGAGGCAGGCCGGGCAGGGTGCGGGCCGAGGGGACACGGCGGGGAGGATCCGACCCCATCCCTGCCGCCCACCCGGCTTCGGGGGGCACTGGGGGGCCCGCAGCCCTTCCCAGGGGCCACAAAACAGGCACGGCCGGGAGGGGACGGGGCGAGGCGGCCCTGGGCCCTCAGACCCCGGCCCAGCCTGACCCCAACGCGACCCCAAAGCCTTCCCCACGCCCCGATCCCAACCTGATCCCCACAGCCCCCCACTCCC
>NC_031797.1:1425475-1449645 GCF_001522545.3 Parus major | reverse complement strand
GGGGCACAGCCCTGTTTTGGGGTACAGTCCCTGGTTTTGGGTACAGCTCCTGTTTTGGGGTACAGCCCCTGTTTTGGGGCACAGCCCCATTCTGGTGTACAGTCCCTGTTTTTGGGTACAGCTCCTGTTTAGGGGCACAGCCCTGTTTTGGGGCACAGCCCCATTCTGGTGTACAGCCCCTTTTTGGGGCACAGTTCCCTTATCCCCACATCCATCCACACTCCAGGTCCTCTGGGGTAACCTCAGGATGGGGACTGGGGCTCCTGCAGAGGGGGCACAGCTGTGACACCCCATCCCATGGGAACAGAGGGAAGTCAGGGTGGATTTTGCAGGCATTGTCACCTTTTTGGGGACATCGGCCCTGAGCAAAGCCACTCTGAGGGAAACAGAGACATTGCCATCCCACAGAACTCCAGGATTGTGGGATCTCCTGGGACAGGAACCAAGCAGGGACACAGACCCCAGTGCCACCTCCTAAAGCCTTTCATTTTCTTCTGATTGACCACCTGGGGACAAATACTCCATCCTGTACCCCCTCAGCAAAGGGGAGCACTTTCTATGTACATTTCTATTTCAGAGGATAATTTCTTTCTCACCCCTTTTTTCTCAGCTCCTAACTTTGAGGCTTTCAGGGTAAGGCTGTAGGGAGGGGACACCCCTGCACAACCCTGCTGGTCACATCTTCACCCCAGTATGGAGCAGATGCACCCCAAAAGCATTATCAGGCAATGGGCAAATGAGTTTGTGTGGGTTTGGGGGACAATCAGGCCTCCAGCCACCAGCATCACCCCAAGTACCCATTTCAGCATTTCCAACTGCTTGAGTTGATTCTCTCCTGTTGCAGAAATGTTCCTGGGAAAAGCTCTCCCCACAACATTTGGCTGGAGGACTTTTCCCTGTGGGTGTTTGCTCCTACAAAAAACGCTGATTTTAGAACATCAGGAAAATTCTGAATGTGTGAATTCCAGCTGCTCCCATCCTGTTCCTGTGCTGTGACCTGGCTCAGGAGGGTGGTGAGGTGCTGTCACACATGTCCTGCCCCTGAAGAGGATAAAATCACCCCTTGAGAGGATAATATCACCCCTGAGGAAGATAAAATAACTCTTGGAGAGGATAAAATCGCCCTGGAACCATCCCTTTCCTATTTGCCCCACCCCACCCCCCACTGCGGTTTTGTGGCTATTTCACGCACTTTGAAATCTCTCAAGTTGTTCGGATGTTTGGCTGGAGAATTGAACCACCCTCTGGAGCAGGAGAGTGGGGAAGAAAGGAGTTTTGATTTTATTTCAAGGCAAATCTGCAGCGGTGAGCACACGGTGTGCCAAAGGCCTGCAGAGACACGAGCAGCTCATGCCACGGAACCAGCACGGGGAGCAAGAAAAGCCAGGGAATTTCTGTTGGGAAAGCATCCAGCCAGGATCCCTGTCCCTCTCCTGTGGGCACCAGACATTTCAGCTCGTTCACAAGCAGACAACACAAAGGACCACTGTGACTGCACACAGGATGGGAGAATGAGCTGCTCCCAGGCAGGTGGGCAACACCTTCCCAGCTGGAACATCCTGGCCCAGGGAACTGAGGAGTGATGGAAACGCAGCAAGAACCAGAGAAAAGGAAAAGCCAGGCCCTCACAGTGTCCCTCACACCCTGATATCAGCAATCCAGAGCTTTTTGGGAGCTCCTCAGGGTGGGAGGCTGAGCTTAGCTGCACAACCACCTCCATTCCTGAATCCGGGCGCATTCCTGACAATCCCTGCCCTGTCCTCTTGCAACAGAGGCAGAAAGAACCCTCACTGCAAGTGCCAAGGTCCTGCTCAAGCAGCAGCTGGAGCAGGAGCTTAAAATGTGCCTTGTGCTCAGATTTTGAGGCCCTGGAGCAAGAATTTGAGGAAAATCCAATTCATCCCCATGCTCAACACATCAGGGCACAACAGCAGCTGTAGGGAACCACAGGCAGAGGGAGAAGGATGGTGAGGGCCAGGCAGGGGGAGCCTGGCACAAGGCTTTGGAGACAGGGAAGACACTGAGATCAGCACATGTCACATCAACAGCTGTGAGGAAAATGCCTCTCCTAGGACTAAATATCTACCATGGAGTGGAACTGGGGTATGACACCACAATATGGTGATTTCCATGTTCCCACCTGGAGTGTTGTATCCAACTCTAGGGCCCCCACACAAGAAAGACATGGACCTGTGGGAATGAATCCAGAGGAGGCCATGGAGGTGCTCCAAGGGCTGGAGCCCCTCTGCTCTGGAGCCAGGCTGGGAGAGCTGGGGGTGCTCACCTGGAGAAGAGAAGGCTCCAGGGAGAGCTCAGAGCCCCTTGCAGGGCCTAAAGGGGCTCCAGGAGAGCTGGAGAGGGACTGGGGACAAGGCCTGGAGGGACAGGACACAGGGAATGGCTCCCAGTGCCAGAGGGCAGGGCTGGATGGGATATTGGGAAGGAATTGTTGGCTGGGAGGGTGGGCAGGCCCTGGCACAGGGTGCCCAGAGCAGCTGGGGCTGCCCCTGGATCCCTGGCAGTGCCCAAGGCCAGGCTGGACGGGGCTTGGAGCAGCCTGGGATGGTGGAAGGTGTCCCTGCCATGGCAGGGCTGGAACTGGATGGGCTTTAAGGTCCCTTCCAACCCAGTCTGTTCTGGGATTCTGTGACAGCTTTGGAAGAACATTTTGGGCAATAAATTCAGCCACATTCTAAAGGGATTCAACTCACCTTCGCTGTCCAAGCCCACTTACTCCAGGGGTAACAGTCTCCTTCCAGGCAATAACTGGGGAAAGCAGACACCAGCACACCACTCTCTGCACTATGGAAAGGCCATAGAAATTACTCCCATGCTTGGGAGATGGGACTTTATCCACATCTCTGCTCTCCAATCCCACTGTGAGAAGATGGGAACAACAGCAGCACCTTTGGTCAAAGCTGATGGGATATCTCTAAGAGTACAAACCACAAGAAGCCACTCACACCAGTCCCCAGCACAGAGGATGAGCCTCATCCATCAACGTGGTGTTCTTTTACAGAGAAAACAACATGAAGTGGGAGACTTTGGAGGAAAATAGAGATTTTGCCATTTCCCTCTGCCAGATAACTCTGGTTACCTAGGAACAGACACTCCTCCGATGCGGCCAGTTCTCCTCATCAAGCACAGGATGAGCATTTATTGTCTTGTGATCAGGAGAAAAACACAAACAAAACCCAGAGCTCCACAGGTGACATGAAACATCGCACACAGACACGCCACATGACACCCGACCACACCAGGAGCCAGGGCCAGGTTAATGATGTTAAGAACTTTTAGAAATCTAATGTAAACATTTAAAAACATACAGAGGAGTCAAAAAAAAAAAAAAAGAGAAAAAAATAAGCCACGGTTGTTCAGGCAGCATGTTGGGTCAACTTTCTGGAATTATGGTTTCTGGCATCGAAGAGGAGGGAGGGGGGTGGCAGTTCCCACCTGGAGGTGCATTGATCTCCACAGGGATCTCAGGCAGTGCAGGCTAACGGGGGTGATTTTGGTGTCCAGCTCCAACCATTCTGGTGGGCAGGCTCCCAGGCACCCCCCTCTCCTTGCATCAAGCACTTCCAGTGTGACTGAGGGTGGGTGCTCCAACACAGCCCCCAGATTCTCCAAGGGAAAAATCCCAAAGAGAAGCACGATGTGGAGCCCCCAGCCACGCTTCTCCTCTTGGTTCCTTCGAAACCTCCAACTTGACACACTGAAATGGGGCAGGTATCAAACGGTTTTGAAGAATTTTGGCAAGAGGCTGAGGATGGCGAGGGGCAGGACTGAGGAACACGGGTGCACCATGTCCTGGCTCCCAAGTATGGCCAATCCCTCCTTCAGCCCCGTTGACCCTCACCCCGTGGTGCATCCATTGTATTTCCAGGGAGTCAACGCCAGGCAGTTCTTTCATCACTCCGATGGCAAGCGACAAAGAACACTTAAAATTACACTTGACACTAGACAAAGGCACCTAAAAGCTTCACAACGCCATCAGGTCGTGTTCTGTTAAGAAGGCTCCAAGAGCTCGTCCTCCCAAGCACATTGCACACTCTCCAGGAAAAAATCCTGGTGGTGGGAGCACATTCCATGTCCCAGAGCCAGGGGAGGGTTGCTCCTGCAGCAGGGGGTCAGTGTGGCTGTAAACAGAAATCCAGGGAGGCTCTGCCCTCCCATCCAGGGTTGCTTTTGCTTTGGCCCTGGTAACACAGGGGTCCTGCAGACTCCAGACTGTGCTTCCCTCATTATTTACAGCATGACACAGGACAAGTTAATGGGGAAACAGGGAATTCTGCAGGGGCGAGGGGGAAGCGGGAGCTCTCCTCTGTGAACTGTGATTTCATCAGATAAGGCACATGTAGAGAAAAATTTTCAAAAGACCACTTGCAAATCAATTCCACCTAGCTAGGACCATGTCCCTGTCCCTTTCCAGGAGCCAGTTTTGTTTTCCAGTTGCTCAGTGGGAATTTGGGAATTTGGAATAACCCCATCAACAGCTTGCCAAGGCAGTGGGCTCTGGGTCTGATCCCCAGGGTGCCCAACCCTTCCTTGGTCTCCTAAATGGAGCACTCTGGATCATTGGCTAAAACTTTGAGAGCCAAAGACTTGGAACACTCACTCCAGTGAGCTGGGAACTGATCTCCCAGTTTGGACAGGTTTGAAAAAATTCACAGCAGGCTGAGGGGGAAGTGGAAACCGCAGCCTTTGCTGCCTGGATCGCTGTAGGACACAGGGAATTGGATGGCTCAGGCACAGAATGGAGATGAATGACAAGGTGGAGGATAATCTCAGGGAAAACAATCCCTCCCAACAGCTTTGTCCTCCCTTCAGCTGATCCTTGGAGCAAGGCAGGAATCTCTCATGGAAGTCCTGCCAGCCACAGAGGCAACAGCAGCCATGAGGACTAACAAACTTCCCTTGGTCTCCCAGACCCCACTGTAATGTTTGGAGTTCAGCTACACCAGCAGAAGGCAGAATTAAACTATTCATTTTAACAGGAGCATTTCTAAACCAGCCTGGGACTCCAGCACTGAGATCAATCATTATCTTGCATCTGGTTCCTGGCTAGGAACCCAGGAGAAAGGTGTCCCAACAGGACAAGGTGTGTCCAGTGGGGCATTCCTTGGGCCAGCACAAAACCTGGCTGGAAGTTACATGGTGGGGAGATCTCGTGCTGAGTCCCTGTACCAGGGTGAGCATCACCAAGGCCCAGTGTCAGCTCTGCACTGGTTTCCACTGGGCTTTGGTTCAGACTTCAGTGAACAATTATGAACCTAAGAGATGAATCTGCACCTTTGGAACACACAGATCCAGCAAGAGGTTTTGGCAGCAGGGAAAGCAAGACTTGTAGCATCACAACAGTCTGAGCCAGGCAAACGAGGACTTGTGGGGACTTCACATCCGAGGACTCACCCAGGGCACGCTCTGTTACCTGCAGGGATCCTCCCACGGAGGGTGGAGCTTTCACAAATCACTTCAGTGTCACCAGTACCAAATAATTTAAGTGCTGCATTTCCCTTAGAGTGAAAAATTCCACATTATTCATATAGGAGGGTAAACACCAGTTGCTACTAATGCTCTGATTGCTTTTGCTACAGACAGCATGGTGCTGTGCTGGGCATTCCAAGGAAGCTGAGCAGGGGCAGGGGCAGGAACAGCTGTGGTAGTGTTGCCATCACAGGGGAGCCAAGCCTTTTCCAGGGATGGTCAGGAGAGGATTTCCTCAAGCAAGGGCAGTGAAGGATTTGTTCTCAGTCTGCAACGAGGCAAATACTGGTGACTCAAGGCAAACAAAAAGCTTTCTGCCATGGCCGTGCAGTGCAGTGGAGGTGGGAAGGGCTGAGAGCACGGATATTCCGCAGGGAACAGGAGACAAGAACCAGAAAGGTCCCCGAGATGAGTGGGGTGCTTGGGGGGGAATGCAAATGATCTTTTCCAAGAACAAAAATAAAAAGACCAAAAAGGAGAGAATCCAGGCAGTTTGCAGCTGTTGCTGCTTAAGGCCATTGGTTTCCAGAGGGGTAGTTGGGCACTGTGGGATACTCTGGCAGGCTGTTCCCAGAAAAATTGCTGTACTGGGCCTCCCTGCTGGGAGGGTTCCTCCATGCACCGCTGTTCCATTCGTCTTGAGCCTTCTGGAAGCTTCCACCAGCCCCTCGGTAGATTTTATGTACCTAAGGGAAAAAGGGAGGACAAGAGGAGAGTCAGCACCAGGAGCCCAGAGCTGTGCCCCTCCAGAGCCACTTGGGAACAGGATTGTGGATTTGTTCCTCTCTCTGTGAAGAGCTGGATTCCCAAGGAACAAAGCACAAAAAATGCAGTAACACAGTGAACAGAGAGAATAGAGAATATCAACCCAATACTTGAACACCTTTCAGCTCCATGCCCAGAATTCAGGTGGGGGATCCCACAGCAAGGCAGCCAGCCCAGGCCAGGGGGTTGAAACCTCTCCAACACAGAATCCAGCACCACTGCTTCCACAGAGCTTCTGTTTTCCCTGTCTGCCAAAGCTTTCCAGAGAGTACTACTGCAAGTCCTTGTTTCTGCAGAGACCCAATTCCCACCCTGCCACCTCGTCCCCACTGCAGATGCTTCACCACTGACCATCCCAAAGAGCAACAAATCATGGAATCACAGGATAGCTGAGGCTGGGAAAGACCTCCAGGACCACCAAGTCCAACCATCAGCCCAGCTCCACTGTCATGTTCACCACTAACCCATGCCCCAGGAGCTACATCCACACATTTCTTGAACACTCCCAGGGATGATGATTCCACCACCACTCCAGGCTGCCTGTTCCAATGCCTTTACAATCCTTTCTGTGAAATATTTCCTAATATCCAATCCAAACCTCCCCACTTCACACAGCCTCAGGTTGCTCCACATGAAGCTTGCTTTGCATGACATAAAGCAACATCACCACATGACACCGTGACAATTTCCAGCCTGAGCTGTCTTGTGCTGTCTAGATTTGTCCTCCAGAAATTCTGAGAGACATCAACTGACTGCACTGTGCAACCTTTTCAAAGCAGTGATGGCTTGTGGTGGCTGCTGAGCTGCCTCTTCACATTATTGTGATACACAGCAGGGATTCTCCAAGGCAGAGAGAGATCTGAAGGATCTCAGAATCCCAGAATGGTTTGGGCTGGAAGGGACCTTAAAACTCATCTCATTCTGCTTCTCTGCCATGGGCAGGGACACCTTCCATTAGAAGAACCTACCCTTATAATGCAGATGAACATTGCAACCGCTGACATTGTGAACATGATGGCAGGGAACAGCATGAACACAGCAGCTGCCACGTTGGTGCTGAAGAAGGTGATGGCTGCCAACCATCCACTAGAAGAAACAGAAAAAAAGAGACAAAACATCATTATAATCTGCTTTTCAAAGTGTCCTTGTTATCAAAAAAACTGTTTACTTGCTTGTAAGGCCCCATCAGAGGTTGCCCAGAGCAGCTGTGGCTGCTTCTGGATCCTTGGAAGTGCCCAAGGCCAGGCTGGACGGGGCTTGGAGCAACCTGGAATAGTGGAAGGTGTCCCTGCCCGTGGCAGGGGATGGAACAGGATGGGCTTTAAGGTCCCTTTCAAACCAAACCATTCCCTGTTTCTGTGATTCATAACCCAGAAATTACAAGGCAGCTTTTAAGCTTTTGACAATGAAATGAACAATGAGGATAATCGAGAATTCAATGCAGGTATTTCCCCAAGATCTCAACTCTCACATGCCAGCATCCCTCACTCATCCAGTCTGGGAGCTTTAAGGGACAGCCAGCTGCATGGAGTTTGGGAAGAGAAGACATATTCCCAAAGTGCTTTTGGTTGTGCATCTAGAGACCAGAAATGGGATCAGGGAACACCATGGTCCTGTGATTTACACTCCATCTCCATTCCTTTGCTGGCAAAAACCAGGTGAGGCTTCAGCAATTCTGAAACCAGAGTGTTAAATGGAGTGCTAAGACTTTCCATTACTTGTAGTTTCAGCAGGAATTGCTCTCAAGTCTCTACAGACAGGAAGTTAAAATGCCAAACAATTATAACACAACCAGGGACAGACACTAACAAGCTCCCATTTATTTTAGGAGAACTCTCACAGTACGTCTCATAGGCCAACAATGAGTCACCACACTCAGCTCACCGTGTGCTGCCAACACTGAGGGCAGTGCTGAGCCTGACACAGGCTGCTTAAATGGTAAAAGAAATGGACACTGAGGGAAGAGGATACAAAGAGCAACCAGGTGAAGATCACAGAATGGTTTAGGTTGGAAGGGACCTTAAAGCCCAGCCAGACCACATGGGCAGGGACACCTTCCACTAGACCAGGTAGCTCCAAGTTCCATCCAACTTGGCCTTGATTTCTGCCAACACAGCAATGGAACCCAAATGGTGCACCCCAAGAGCAGATAATCTCTGCCACTGGGGAAATCAGAAAGCTGCTTCTTCTCCACCTTGTATGGGCTCCCATCAGCCTCTCCAAGTCCCTGGAAGCAGCCACAGCCAGAGCTCCTGGGCCTGCTGGAACATTCCTGCTTACCACGCTCCCCATCCGCTGAAGCCAATCGCCTGCAGGACCGTGAGGAGGAACTGCGCCCCAAAGATGAAGAAAAAGGCCATGAAATTAAAGGAACTGTCCGACCTGTGGAGGAAGAGAGGATGTCAGAGGGTCACTGGCACCTTGTGCTGCTCCACACCCCTGTCTGACCCCCCCACCACATTCAAACCCTCCAGAGTGGTGGTTCCACTCCAGAGGGATCTCCCCATGGCTGTGTGCTGGGAGCTTCTCCCCCTTCCCTGGCAGTGGGAGCACACAGCTCTGTGACTCAGCAGCACAGAATGGCTCCCAATAACCTGGCCCCTGCAGTTGCTCTCCACAAGGAATTGCACATATGATGACACACAAGGAGAGGCTGAGGGACACAAGTCTCCTACACAGAGAGTCTGAATCATTCTCTGACCAAACATCAGCCCAGCCTGACACCTGCCCAGCTCCACCCCCGGCAAGGAGGCACGCAGGGGCCTAATGCTGGCAGGCAGAGCTTGTCCATACACTAAAAATGATCACTGAGCATGAGAATTCCAGCTGGGAGTGTTTCAGTGTCTGCTTGTCATTATGTTCCCACGCCCATGGTAAATAATCCAGCACTGGGACATCATAGCAGAGAAAACAGCCATGAGAGAGGTGGGTGGGCCCCTGAAAGCAGAGGCACACTTCCCTTCTCTGCAGGCTCCTCATCCTCAGGATGTACAGGTGAGGTCCTTGAGTTTATGCAGGTACAATAATTAGCATGAAAATGACCCCAAGCAAGGTGCTGACCAGGGACATTCACAGTCTCTGTAATGGGTACACTGGGGGGTTGGCACTGCCCTGCCCAAGTCTGGGCTCTGCCACAACACATCTTCACCCTGTCAAACCAGCCACATCAGGCACATCTGAAGGTCCTCAAACTATCATTTTTAATGATACAAATGATTCCCATATTCTAAGGAACTCAAAGGGCCAATGATTTATCTACAGATCTGCAAAAAACCCTTTAGGTGAGGCAGTTTGGTGCAAATGGGAGTGAAGAAAAGAGCTCCAATCACTGCCAGCTCTTGCTTAAACCCTGAAAGTATTTAAATGCTTATTATTTTAATTATGCTAATGATTGTTAGTTTTATAATTCTAGCCCCTGATGCTTTGGGAAGAGATGAGGGAGGTGAGACACGTGGAAAATCCTCCAGTCAGATTCACACTCCTCGGAGCTGCCCGTGTTGGTCTGGGTGTCTGTCACAGATGGTGGCTCTGGAAGATTTGTCATCCTTGAGTATACTCACAATCCCACCCTTCAAATACCACCTCCGAGTACAGCAATGTGAAAGAGATACTTCAGGCAGGGCCTGCTGACAGTGGTGCCTGTCAGAATCCAATTAACAAGGATTAGGCTCGAGGCTGAGCCTTCAAACAGACTCTTGCAACTCCAACCTGAAGGGGCTGGAGGAGTCTTCATTTGAAAGGATCTGCAGGAATTAGTGGGGATACAGAGAAAAGGTGATTTCTCATCCAGCTTTCTGGTGCAGATTTGCTACAGCTTTGCCCTAGCACCAAAGCTCTGCAGCTAATTTAATTTGGGATGTGGCGGGATGATGAAGGTTTTACAGAAGCATCCTCACAGGAGAGGGTGCCAGCACTGAAGGGTGGCCTCTTCCAGGGAAAGGAGGGCTGATTTTGTCTCTGGAATCACCACTTGTGATCCCAGCAGTGATTTCTGTGCCTCTTCCCAACTGCTGTCCCAGGGGGTGATCCCTGGGCTCCCCACGCTGTCCCTGGCGTTGAGTCTTTTTTTAACTGCAAGTCTCTGCACAGAGTAACCTCAGGGACCTCTCAGCATTCACTTGCATAAACACATCCAAACAACGTTCAAGGAATAATGAGAAACGGCCCTTGCAGAGCTCAGGGGAGGTCAGCAGGGAAGAGTAATTTTTCCCAGACTTTAGAATGGAAATTCCTCTTTGAACAGAGCTCCAGCACTTGGAGGCCCTGGGGCTTCTGAGCTTGGGATGGGGACAAACTCCGGCCCCAGAGGGCAAGAGTTCAGAGCTGGGATTTTTACGTCATTTGGAACTTTGAGACAAATCCAACCCTCCTCTTTCCTGCAGAAATGACCCTCCCCTCTACTCCATGATGCCACTGGTGATTTAACAGCACCTGCCCAGTGCTGAGGGCACACAAAGCATCAACTCAGAAGTGCATTTAAACAATTAATTTATCATGTGCTAGACAGGAGCCACCTGCCACCTCCCATTGCCATCAGCTGCTTTTGCTGTTATCCAGACCATCACAGAGGCTGGTGAATAATCAAAATCCAGAGCATCCTACCAGGAAGAGCTTCACCTTCAGAGGGCAAACCCCTGATTGTTGTGTGGGGTGTGGTGGTGGCACTGGAGAGACCCATCCTTTCCCTGTGTCAGGCTGGGAACTGCTCAAGACCCTCCTAGCTATGCCAGGCTTTACACATAAATGTTTGAGTGATACCTCGTGGTCCCCAGCAAATGCAAATGATAATTAATTAAAGCAAAAATGTAGCATGGCTTTAAATATTTGTGGAGTTTCAGAAGGACTGACTCCAGGGAACTCTAAAAAGCTAAGCAGACAAGCTCTCAAGTAGCTGGAGACAGAAATCAGAAGAGTTCTCAAAAACTAATAACTTAACAGTCTTCCATCAAAATAAGCTTCAATGAAGCTTTACCAAATTAGTACCTATTTTAATGCTGCACTGAGATGAGGGTGCTGCTAAGTTTGAGATACTTAAGTAAAATATGAATTTAACCTCCTTAGAAGTGGCAAGCTGCTCACCTTCAATCTTATGTGACCCTCAGTCCTATATCTAGTATTTAAAAGTAGCCACATTCTTCTTCATTTTGAAAGTAAACAAGACATTCAGACATCAGGTCTGAATCTTCATCCCAGCCAGAGAGATCTCCTCAGCAGAACTCCCAGTAACAACCAGGGAAACCTCCAAAGGAAACTGGACCAGGAGCACCTCCTGGGCTTGTACTCACCGAAAGGCTTTGTAGGCAGGTCGGAACCAGCAGACGTAGCCACAGGGGCTGAAGAGGATGAGCCAGAGGATGGCCAGCCCAAAGTTGACCCCGTAGCCTCCCCCAATCCACCAGGCCAGGCAGGCAATGAGGTTCACGGCCAGCGTGATGCAGTAAACTGGGGAGAGGGCAGAGGAGAGAATGTGGGGTGAGGAACTTTCAGGACTTTGTGAGAAAAGGAAGTAAGATAATGACTGGGGCTGTGCCAGGGCTTGGGATGGATCTCAGGGCAAGGTTCTTCCCCCCGAGGCTGCTGGCACTGCCCAGGCTCCCCAGGGAATGGGCCCGGCCCCAAGGCTGCCAGAGCTCCAGGAGCGTTTGGACAGCGCTCTCAGGGATGCTCAGGGTGGGCTTGTTGGGGGGTCTGGGCAGGGCCAGGGGCTGCACTGATCATCCCTGGGGGTCCCTGCTAACTCAGGATATCTCAGGACTCAAGGAAGTCCCCAGGGCTGCAATGGGAAGGGTCCCTGGGGCAGCAGTGCAGCTGCTCTGAGTGAGTCCCAGGCTCCTGTGTGACCTGGAGCTGGGAGCACAGGAACATCCAGCTCCAGAGCTGGATCCTGCAGCACAGGGATGAGGGAACTCTTGTACGACCTGTCAAAGCATGGGCAGCCTAAGCAGCAACTGATGTGACCAATACTCAGGCCAGTGTTGTTATGAATTATGAACAAGGTCTAATTTCCATTTATAGCAAAACCCCTTTGTGGGAGGAGAGGGGGGTAACCCAAGCCCTGCCCCTGCCTCTGAATGACTCTGTGCTTGCTGGGGCTGCCTCAGGAGCTATCTCTGAGCCAGCTCAGTGCCTTGCAGGCTCTCTCTCCGCTTCCCTGGGCCTCTGAGGAAGCCTGGATATCTTGGGGGCTTGGCAGTGCTGCCTTGAGCAAGGGGATAAACAAACTCCAATCAGGCTGAGAATATGGGACCACAGGGGTGGCTTAGAGGCCTTTTCACATCCCTGTCCCTGTCACTTGGATAAAAAGCAGCAGTTGACAAAGGCCCCCAGAGCACAGCAGTGCTGCACTACGTGGTAGTATATGAAGGAATGCTGTTCCCCCAGTTTTCTGGAGCTCACATCCCTGGAAAGGGGGTTCAGCCCCAAACCAGGGGCTCCCCACAGCTGTCCCTGCATCCCCACCAGGCTCTGCCAGGCTCAGAGGCCAATTTACAATCTCCTATTTTGGAAAACTGGTGGGGACTCTTAAAACCCTTTGTGGTAACCTGTATCAACAAGCACAGGGAATGAGAAGGTAAAAGGTCCAAACACCAAAGACCCTCCAGCACAGCCTGGTGATGAGCTGAGCTCATGGGAACCCTCTGGACCTTGGCCTCAGTTATCCAGGCAGAATTAAATCCCTGAATTTCTCTTCACCTGTGCCAAGGGAATGTGTCCTGCTCATTCCAGACTTCACTCCCTGCCATGGCTCTGCAGCTCATCTGCACATCACTGCCTTGGTCCTTCTGACTCTTCCCTCTCCTCCTGGGCACTGACCCACCTGCCTTCACACAGCCTGGGGGTCCTGAACAACTGCAAGATTTTATGGTCACAAAATAATACTGACAACACAATCAGGGGAATGAAACCTATACCCAGCTGCTACTTCTGACTTACACATGGCCTGAGAGTAAAACAAAACATTGTTTTACTGCAAAGAAAATGTCTTCTGAGTAGCCATCGAAGCTTTGTACACAATGGTTCGGATGAGTCCTAATGTTGGGGGGAAGAACATTAGTTATTTAAATTAATTAAATCTAGGTATTTAAACTAACAGTTTGTAGATTCCCCATCCCTGGAAGTGTCAAAGGCCAGGCTGGACAGGACTTGGAGCATCCTGGGATAGTGGAAGGTGCCCATGGCAGGGGGTAGCACTGGATGGGCTTTAAGGTCCTTCTAACCCAAACTATTCTGGGATTCCATAAATCTATGATATTTCATTTACACACCAATTAGCTGCACTTCTCCAAATATTCATTTTCAGAAGCAATTTATTCTCCAAAAGTTACTTATTTTAAAATACTTGACAAAACACCAAGCCAAGAGCATCTACAAAGTTTTAAGGAACTTTTGGCTCTCCTGTGGCTCAGGTCGGAGTTTGTTCTCCAGCAGTGGGAGCTCTGGTACAGCCTTCCCCAAACCTCCCTCCACCTTAATCCAGTGCTCACATCCAATTAAACTAATGAGCAATCACCCTTCCAGCAACAAACTTGTGTGTTTCTATTTTTCAAAACTGGCCCTTTCTTGTTTACCTTCTTCCCTTTACACGTCGCTCTCCAACCCACGCAAAAAAATCAGGGAGACCCCCAAAGGAAATGCTCTGCAGATGGAAATGTGAAACTCCTGAGAGCAGGAGATGGAAATGTGAAACTCCTGGTGCAGATGGCAGCTCTCCTGGCCATGCCCAAATCCCTGGCTCTCCTCCAGCCTGCCATTAACTCGACTGAGGGACTCTTTGTTTTGGGAGAGGGGAGGACAAAGGCGGCTTTACAGCTTCGGCATCGCACCACTGAGTCTGGAGGGACAGGCAGCTTCTTCAGGCAAGAAAATTACAGAGCTCATTGCAGCAGCTCCACATAACCAAAGAACAATGGAGCCATGGATTATGCCATTATTTATGCACACAAATCTCTCTCCTACACACATCCCGTGCATCTGGAATAAAAGCCATGCCACCAAATGCAGAGCTGGCAGAAAACAAGCTTTCCTTCAGTGAGAAGGGTAAAGAGGATGACAAGCATTTGGGAAAAAAAAGATAAGCAAGGCAAAAAGATTCTTAATCTTCCAAAGCGTTCCCTGTGGTTTCCTAGGCCTGCCACACCGATTTCATTCCTTGGAGAAGAATGGTCAATTTTCATTCCTGGCTTCTGAATGGCTGAGGGAAACAACAGGAGCCCAGGGCCAGGAGCTCTGTTCAGAGCACAGAGTATCAGCACATCACCAGCTGTGACAGGATCAGCTCCCAACTCCAGCAGGATGGGGAATGTCTGGGGGGCTCTGCATAGCTAAGGCAGAGCCAGCATGCAGCTAGAAGACACTGCTTCCATTGGGAAGGGAAATGTGAGGATAAGAGGGAATTTCAGCCTTTCTAGAATTCTAGGAAGACTTCATCCAAGGTGGGGAGAGAGGCAGCAGTAAATGGGCTACAATTATTTTTAATAAAATTCTCCTTCTTACTCTTACCCAGGGGAACTGGGAAATTCCTTAAGGTACCTATTTTTGGGAGTTAAACAGGGCTTATAAAAAGGCTGGAGAGGGACTTTGGACAAGGGATGGAGGGACAGGACACTGCCAGAGAGCAGGGGTAGATTGGGAAGGGATTATTTCATGTGAGGGTGGGCAGGCCCTGGCACAGGGTGCCCAGAGCAGCTGGGGCTGCCCCTGGATCCCTGGCAGTGCCCAAGGCCAGGCTGGACGGGGCTTGGAGCAGCCTGGGATGGTGGAAGGTGTCCCTGCCATGGCAGGGGTGGAATGGGATGATCCTTCAGGTCCCTTCCAACCCAAACCAGTCTGAGATTCTATGATCGTTTGATATTAATAAAGGTATCAAAGGTGGTCTGCTATTTAATAACAGACTTTTCCAGCACTGCCACCCTCTCTTCTTCAAGATTATTCAAAAATTCAAGGTACAGCAGCTTAAAATTCAGGCATAAAGTTATATTAGAGTATTCCAAGGGGGATCATTGCTCCTCATCAAAACTTTAAAGCACATTAGTCATTGAGATCTATGGGGTTTTGCTATACAAACACCTTTTTATTCAACTTACAGATCCACACATGATAGATTCTCTTCACCAGGAACTGGTAATCAATGGGAATTTCATCAGCAAAATTCTGGTAGAAACACGGTTTCAGAGGGATGAACTTGGGGAGCGGTGGGAAGTTATTCACCTTTTCTGGAACACAGAACACAGATTTCAGCTGAGAGCAGAAATGTGTTGCATCCTCCACACCTTTCCAACACTGCTGCACATTCACCCTCTCCCTGGACCACAAATATATTGGTTTTCTTCCTCAGCAGTGGACAGGACATTTATTCTACTACACACAAGGCTGAGAGGGGAATAGGAACAAGCTAATGAACATCACATGGATTTAACACCTTTACACATCCGTGTGGAGTTGTGTGAAAGAAAAAAACAACTTAAAATAAGCTCCAGGATAAGCTTCCTCAGGAAGGGGGAGGTGTCAGCAGCATCTGGGGGAAGCAGCTGCACAGCAGTGTTCAGTTACAACCCTTCTGAAATCCACAGCAAGAAAGAAAGGCTGGGGAGGGTCCAGACAAGCAGATTTACCTTCAGCCACCAGCTCTGAGTAAGCAGGAGCCTGTCCTGGCCATGGGTCAGGCCTTAGGACCTGTTGTAGCCTGGAACAATAAGGAAGGGTGCCTGAAGGCATCCCCAAACTGGAATTCTGTACCCAGGTATCATCCAGTGCTGGGAAATAAGACAGATATTGGGAAGGAATTGTTGGCTGGCAGGGTGGGCAGGCCCTGGCACAGGGTGCCCAGAGCAGCTGGGGCTGCCCCTGGATCCCTGGCAGTGCCCAAGGCCAGGCTGGACGGGGCTTGGAGCAGCCTGGGATGGTGGAAGGTGTCCCTGCCATGGCAGGGGTGACACTGGATGGGCTTTGAGGTCCCTTCCAACCCAAACCATTTTGTGATTCCATGTCAGGGATGATCTTGTTTTGAAGACACACATGATTTTTAATGCAAAAAGGCTACATTCAAGTTTTTCCTGCAAGGTTAAGCCCTAGGAAAAAGGAAAAAAAAAAAAAGCAAAGGAAAAAAGCAAATGCTTTGCATTCAGAGACAATAAATCAGCAAATGCTGCCAAAAGCTATATGGTAAAGAAAGCCCTACCTTGGGAAGAATTTCTGTTTTAAAATCAAGTAATTAAATGCCTAAATCCTCTGCTGCTGTCAGCTCCCAGATCTGTGTGTGTGTGTGCCTGGATGTGTGTTCCTACATGTTTGGGAATGTTTACTTTTGCCTTCCAGAGCTGATTAAAGTTTGATTCCAGGGCATTGTGACTAATTGTCTCTAGCCTCCTTCAGCCCCAGTAAACAGAATTAAAAACAACCAGAGGAAGAGATGAAGAATGTCCTGGGAAAACCTCCAAATGGCGCAGGAGACAAGAGGAAATGTCTGAACAAGAACTGTCAGCACAAGAGTTCCCCTTCTCTTCCCATTATCTCCGGCTGAGGAGACATTTTGCAGGAGCAGCTCCTCAGCTCTGTTTGAAGGTTGGCAGGGAAGAGCCTAGAGCTGCAGCCAGGCTTTAGGAAGGAAAAAGGCTTTCCCTCATGCATATTTTCACACAGAAAATATGGTGAGAACGCCCACTGGGAATACATCAGAAGTAGCTATGGAATAATGTCTGAAGTCACCAGCCCAATTTGACTTGTCCTGATAAAAACAAACATCAAGTCTTCCTCCCCTCCTCACCCATCTCCCTTAAACCCATTTTACATTAATTCAGATGCCCTCCAAGCTGGTTTGAGTTACTGGTTAACACCACTGCTGACTCCATCCCATGGAGAGCTGATGGTCCATGGATGCTTTCAAAGTCCACAGGAATTTGGATTCCTTTGCATTAATTTTTTTGTTTGCTGTAAGCACCTAATGGGATTTCTCCTGCACAGTGTGTCCCTGCAGCCTAGAAAGGGATTTAACAATGCTGGATCAAGGGAAAGGGAGGGGACACAGCTGAAAGGACAGGTCTCTAGGGAAGCCAGTAAGACCAAGATTAATCAAATGCAGTAAAAGCAGATTCTCTAACCATTTTTTTTTTTTTTGAGGGATGAGGAAACTTGTTGTGTCCCTCTTCAACAGCTGAAGCTGCAGATTGTTCCTTTGGTTCTGCTCTCTCCCATTTTCTGTCATGGACAGCAGAGCTTCTGCCAGCTCCCAGTGCAGAGCTCCCATGTGGTGGGGCCAAAACCAAGCAGCCACTGCATTGTCCATTTTTCCCTTTGTCATTTTTCAAGCTCATAAAATGGTCCAAACACCCTCACAATTGTTTGCTCGGTACACAAAGCTGGAGATTACACCTCTTCTCTGCTGCTACCCACCTCCTCCCACCCAGAGACCCCACAGTTCCCAGCTGTTCTGGGTTACTCCTGAGATTAGACAAAATAAATTACATTAAAATATCCCCTTTCATGTCTGACTGCAGAGCTCAGAGTGCTACAGTTCTCCCATCAAGGCTGGGATCAACATATCAGATCAGCAAATTGCACCCCATGCTATCAAAAACCAAACTGCATCACCCATGAGCTGCAGCTGGAGGCAAATTCCAGACTTCTTATTTTAAAAGAAGTTGGAATTTTGTTCCTAATTTCACTGCAAGCAAATTTCAGATGGATTAATGTCAATAGCACAGCTAGGAACTGGAAAGCCTCTGGAAAGAAGGAATTGTACTCAGGTACTTTTTTTCAGAGTAAATTCCATCCTCATAAACTTTCAAGCAAGTCACATCTGAACCTTTATCACTTGAGCAGAAACCTCAGGTGACAGATCAGGACACAGCAGGAAAGTGAATGTGACCAAGGCAAGAGAAGTAACTGAAGAGCTTTAGGGATCACCAAGGTCTCGGGAAGGGACACAGGTCACATTCCTGACACGTTACAGCCCCCACAGCACCATGAACAACACCCTCTGAAACCACTCTCCCTACCTGCTGTGTCTGAGGTGTTCTTACCTGCCATTTCTAATACTTGTGTTCCCTGGTGAGGTTTCAGACAGAGCAACAGATCTGTTGGAGAAAGGAAATCAGGTCAGCACATGTGACTAACCAGCACCCAGAGAACCTCCTGGAACTGGGAATGTTCCCAGGGTGTGACAAACAAGAGCCCGGGGTTCCCACTACAGACTACTCGTGTCAATCACCCAAAGGAGGAAGGCTGGAGCCTTCCAGAAAGGATCCTGATTTCTCCTTGTGTAGAGGAAGCTCTGGCAGCACCTCATTCAGCCACTTGCAAGGTTTGTATTATCCAGCAGCAAGCAAATGTGCCCCTGGCAAAGGCTGAGGATGCTCAGGGAGCCCCTGCCAGAACACCTGCAGCTCCCAGGGACAGCCACACAGGTCAGGGTGGGACCCAGCAGAGCTACATTGGAAGAGAAATGTGTAGAGCTCACCAGACTTAATGCCTCATTTAGGTGTTGAGACGATTGGTTGGCTCCTGGCTCTCTGTGGTGCTTCCCAACTCCTGGAACAAACAGATAATCCCTGTTAGCTGGGCACGAAATTGCTGCTTAACAAAAAAATAATCAGCTGGAACCAAACCCAACACCCCTCATTATTTTAGAAATTCTGCACAAATGCAGATTCATTCTTCCTGTTACCAACACTGAGAGCAGCTGTAACTCTGGCAGAAGCAAATCCTGGGAAGTTTACCCAGCATCAGCTGTGGTGCTGATTTTGGCAGAGCTGATCCCACAAATGAAATACAGAGAGGTCTTTGCTAAGTTTTAATTCCACCTTAAGGATAAAAACACCATGTGTCCCTACCTGCAAATCCCAGAATGGAAACACAGAACACACGAACCAACCCTGCAAACCAGCACTGTGGAGTCTGACAGAAACAAAGGCAGTCTAGACTAAAATCTGCTCCTAAAAGCACACACACAGCAGCAGGGTCAAAGCAAAATTTGTATTCAAATCCCTCAGGATTTACAGCAGCTGGTTCCCCTTTGCTGCACCTCAGTGCTGTCCTCACTTGTGCCCCAGGTAAGGTCTGGAGGCTGCAGAGCTTTGCACTGGCAGAACTGTGTTGTTGGGTTGCTTTTGCTTTTCATTTAAACAACTCTAACCCAGCCCATGGAGACAACAGCACCTGGGACTGTACCAGCAGCCTGTTCTTCTTCTTCCTCTGCAGAGATGTACAAGCTTAAATATGTCTGCACAGAGGAGAACACGTTGTTTTCCTGGAGCAGGCTCTAGGAAGCCCCAGAGTGTGGACAGGAGGCTCTGTCCCCTGGGAGCTGCTATGGGATCAATCCCTGAGGCCTCAGAGCTGTCCCTCAACACCAACTCTGAACAACAGTTTTCTATCAGGTGGTTTGGAAATGGGAGCCTTTTGCTGTGCATTTTTCAAATGTGTGAAAACAAAGGATGAACACAGTTAAGAACACGTTAAAACTTCCCCCCACCCTTCTGCAGCTGCTCCTGGCTGAGATCTGTGAATTTCAAGAACAAAAGGCCCATGAACACCAGCTACACTGAAGCACTAAGAGAGAGGCATCATTTACTGAAGAATGAGCCTGTAAATAAGGTCATTCTTCAGAAGAGGGTTATCTAGCTACAGCACTTCAGTGTTGGTGTCCTACAGCTGCAGAGGTGTCTGTCCACTGGAAAGGAAAAGACTGAGGGGGACATTCCTGGCTTGACAATGGGTTTCCTGCAATGGCCAAACAATGGTGTTCCTGTGTCCTCCTCTCAAGGAGACCTGTGGTGCTGTGGAGAGGCATTAACTCAAATAAATAAATAAAATAAAATAAATAATAAGAAATAAATAAAAACCCCAGACAAAGCAGATGCACCCCCTTCCACAGAAGGATATGGCTTGGATCCACAAAGCACCATTAAGAACACTTCTTTCAGCAAGGAGAAGCACACATGGCCATGTTTTACACTGAGGAATCACTTCCTGAGATGTGCTGACCTTCCCAGCTCCTGGTAAAAGGATAGGGAGCTTCTTCCCAAGAATTTCTTCCCAATATCCAATCTAACTGTGTCCTCTGTCTGTTTGAAGCCATTCCCCCTTGCTCCATCACTGCACCCTCTTATAAACAGTCCCTGTCCAACATGTAAATCAGATCTCTATTCACCTGCATCTTTTCAGTTTGATTGGGAATAAGTGAAACCCAACACCCTGCATCCACAGCAGAGATTTTCCTCATCTATAACCCACTGCTTGTGGCAGGAGGAAAATCCCACACATGCAAAGGAAACTCCAGTGTGAAGTAAACTTCCTTTTTCCACTGTGCTTATCCATGGTCAATGAATAACTCTGAAGTTCACAGGCCAATGCACATGACTCAGGAGTCCAGTGGAGACAGTTGGAGCTTTTCTTCACCAGGATCTTGCACACAAAATGCCCTGTGTCAGTTCCAGGGACACCACTTCCCTCTCAGACCAAAACACCAACACAAGCAGTGCTGCTTTTCCAGGCAGACAACAACACGATTCCTTTGAATGTGACTGCAGTGTGAAACACTGCACCGTCTCAGACGAGGGAAAATTTTGTGAACACCTATAGGAATCTGCTTTGAGGCACATTTTGAGTATCACAGAATTCTGGAATATTCTGAGCTGGAAAGGACCCACAAGGATCAGCCAGTCCAACTCCTGGCATTAACCAGGAGACCCCAACATTCCCACCCTGAGCATCCCTGAGAGCGCTGTCCAAACGCTCCTGGAGCTCTGGCAGCCTTGGGGCCGGGCCCATTCCCTGGGGAGCCTGGGCAGTGCCAGCAGCCTCGGGGGGAAGAACCTTGCCCTGAGATCCATCCCAAGCCCTGGCACAGCTCCAGCCCTTCCTGGGCTCCTGTCCCTGTCCCAGAGCAGAGCTCAGCCCCTGCCCCTCTGCCTCCCCTCGGGAGGAGCTGCAGCCCCCGAGGAGCCTCCCCTCAGTCTCCTCTGCTCCAGCTGAACGAGCCAAGTGCCCTCAGCTGCTCCTCAGAGCCTTCCCCAGCTCCGTGTCCCTCCTCTGGACACTCTCCAACAGCTTTGGATCCTCCTGATCTTGTGGTGCCCCAAGTGCCCCCAGCACTGGAGGTGAGGCTGCCCCAGTGCAGAGCAGAGCGGGACAATCCCTCCCTGGGCCTGGTGGCCCTTTGGGCTGCCAGGACTCACTGGTGACTCAGATCCAACTTGCCACCAACCAGGACCCCCAGGTCCCTTGCCAGGGTGCTGCTCTCCAGCCTCTCATTCCCAGTCTGTCCCTGCATCCAGGGCTGCCCCATCCCAGGGCAGGATCTGACACTTGCCCCTGTTACATGGTTGGGGATTTCTCAGCCCCAGCGTTTGTCACACAATCCTGACTCTCTGTGGGGCCTCCCTGCCTTCCAGGGGGTCAGCAGCTCCTCCCAATTTAGTATCATCTGCAAACTTCTGAGTATCCCCTGCGTTCCTGCTACTGAAAATGCTACTCCTTAGTCCCCTGCTTTATTCTGCCAATAACAAATAGTTTTAAAAGTTTGTTATTTCTCCCTGCTGTTATCTTCACTACCACAGAAGGGTGGGAGAGAACAAGCAAAGGTCAGGCCAAAGAGTAGCAGTGACAGAGAGGTGGGAGAGCTGAATTCATTCCTGCTTTGCCATTAACCCACCAAGTGACCTGGAGCACATCTCCAAGGACAGATTCACAGGACACGGGCTCCTCTTGTGCCCTACAGCCAATCTCAGAAGAGCCCAATATCCCAAGCTTTCCATCCAACAAATCCCCCAGTTTCTGAGTCCTTGCTTTAGGATATTTTCTGTACTGACTTTATATTTTCATTCTGATTTGATGACTCTGCTCCCAGGGAACAAGTGACGGGACAAGAGGAAATGGCTTCAAATTGTGCCAGGGAAGGTTCAGGTTGGACATCAGGAGGAATTTCTCCATGGAAAGGGTGGTCAGGCCTTGGCAGGGGCTGCCCAGGGAGGTTTGAAGTCCTCATCCCTGAAGGTGTCCAAGGAAGGCCAGGATGTGGCACTTGGTGCTCTGGGATGAGGACAAGGTGGGCACTGGCCACAAGATGGACTCGATGACCTTGAAGGTCTTTTCCACCTTTAAGGACTCTGTGATGCAGCCAGGCCAAGAGCTTCCACACAATCCTGTACTCCAGGGTTTCATCCAGAGCACTTTGACAAGAGCAAACTGAGGGGCAGGATCCCAGCACAGAGCAGAACTGCCCACACTCCCTCATCTACATGGATTTAATGATGGGAACACAAGCGGAATGAGAAACCTGGGCACAACACACACCTCCTGACAGTGGCTCAAGCTGAGCCTTTGGGGAGGACCATCAGACTAGGTGGGTTTCAGAACCCACCCAGACCCTTCAGAAGAGCCTAAAAGGAACGAGACCCCCACAGGGATCTGGGAGATCTGGATTTGAAATCACCCAGCTCGGCAGGGAATCAGTGCAGCCTCTGGTGCTCCCAACACAAACAAACGCCTTTCTCATAATCTCACCAGTTGAATTTAAAGTAGTGGTTGAATTTAAAGTGGAAAGTGGTGGCTCTGCACTGGTTTCAAGACAAAAGGCTGGGTTTGAACCTCTTCCAGATGCCCAGCTCTTACGAGGAACTTTCCAGAGAGCCCAAGGCAGCAGCAGCCTCTCCAAAACAATCAGCTCAGCATTAGGAACCCAGAGCTGACACAGCTTGGCTTTGCTGGTGTTTCCTCTCCCTGATGCACCACCAGCCCTCACAGGGTGGGACACTGTCCCTGCAGCCAAAAAATAACTCCAAAAGCCACCCAGCACAACCAGGGAGAACAAGGAAACTGTATGGCAGCAGTGCCCTGAGAAAAGGAGCAGGGAAAAGCTAAGTTACAAGGGCTAAGTTACAATGCCCCTCCCGTGTCATTCCAAAATCAGCTCCAAATTCCAGGAGCCTTGTGGGGATGCCTGGCTATGCAGGGGTCTCTGCTGCCCTATCTCCCCCAGCCTGGAGCTGGGGAGACAGCACAATTGGAAACAATTCCTCTCAGGGCCCCCCCAGCCTGTTTACACAGTCCTATACCTGCTGCCTCAGTAGGTGGGCAGGAGCCTTAATTTGTCTATGCAAAACCCACAGCAGACAAATATTGATTTTGGTACAACCACATCAAGATGTGAAGCGTGGCTGCTCAGGAACAGAAACTCAGCTCAAGAAGACAGAAAGTACAGAAATACCTGTGCTTAGGACACAAGCCTGTTCCACACCTTGACACCTGCTCAGACTGGCCTCACACAGAACTGGATTGCAGACAGCAGCAAAAATATTAATTAGCCCAGAATAACACTGAAATGTAGATAAATCAATCCATCAAGTGCTTAATTTCTAACCCATTGCTCTCTTCATCAGAGGTTCCACAAATGAGTTTCTTGAGAGTTACAAAACGCTGAGACCAGAAATTAAAAGGAGAAATGAAACTACAACATCCAGGTGCTCTCTATCGAGGGCAACGCACACATCTCCGGTACCCGAACCACACAGATCAGACAAGTTCACCCTTAAAACCCCTGCAGGATCCCCGTCACGAACCTCCCAGGCGTGAGAGGGACCGCTGGGCTGTGCCACCCTGTCCCCGCTGCGTTCCCCCGAGCGCTGCCAGCCGCGTCCCCAGGGCCGGGCCGGGAAGGAGCCGGGGGAGGCAATTCCCGAGAGCCCCTCGGGAGCGGATGGAGCCGGCAGCCCCCGGGCCAGGGGGGTCTCACCCGCCGCGGCACACGGGACACGGCCCGGCCCGGCTCCTCCCGCCCGCTGCCCCCGATAGCGGCTCCCAGCGGGGCCGCCCCCGATCCCTCCCCCGCCCGGGCTGTCCCCGATTCCTCCCCACACGCGGCCCGTCCCCCCAGACCTGTCCCCGATACCTCCCCCATCGCTGCCCCGTTACACCCCCGGGCT
>NC_031797.1:1415401-1423928 GCF_001522545.3 Parus major | reverse complement strand
CCAAGGCCAGGCTGGACGGGGCTTGGAGCAGCCTGGGATGGTGGAAGGTGTCCCTGCCATGGCAGGGGTGGGACTGGATGGGATTTAATGTCCCTCCCAACCCAAACCATTCTGGGACTCTAGTATAGTTCAGTCCCAAGAGTACAGAGGAAATTAAAGTTTTTCCAATTAAAGACTTTAAAGGATTCATTTTCAGTCTCAGTTGTGAAAAACGAGGTTCACTCTCCTGTTAAATTTTAGAAGGTTTAATAAAGACAATAAGAGGCAGAAAATAAAGTAAACAGTAACAGCCAGGTGTCTTGGTGCGCTGCTAAGAGCACACCTGGTATCTTTGGAACACTCTTATCTTATTCTGTTGTAGGGGTTTAATGTATATTTAATTTTTTTTAAAAAGTATTTTTCATGGTTCGGCTTTGGGTCTGCTTTTTTAGAGTATGCATGTTAGAAGTTTAATTTTTCTTTATTATTTTTTAATTTGGGTTGGGGTTCCTTCTTTTACAGGCAGGCAGTGTCAATAGCAGCTTGGGCTTCATCATTTCTCTACTGGAGGTTATTTTGCTTTGTACAGACAGGATATAAACTCAACATCTATTTAAGCTAATGCTTAAAACTTGTTAACAGGAGAAAACAAAAAGACATAGTAAAAGTATATAACATTCATCTTAATACTTGTGAAAAGCCAATATCACAATATGGGTTTTTAACAGTCTTTGCTAAAATTTAAAATCACTATTTCCACTAATTGGTTTTTTGAGGTGGTTTTTTTTTTTTTACTCTGTAAAACAGACTTTATTTTTCTTTCTGTAAATTTTGTTCAATATACATCTATGCACCCACAGAACACCTCAGTAAAAAGTTGTCATTCATACATTACGTTACTTTTTATTTAATATTATAAAAAGTTCCAACAACAGTTTTGTCCTCAAATAAGTATTTTCTTCCTCCCCTGCCCTCCCTTCCTAAGCTGACTGGTCTGAAAGAGGAAAATTTATTCAGTTTATTTATTTTCTGCTCTTTTCCAGCCTGAACACTTTTGTTCGGTTCTAGAGCTCATTAAATGCTCATTTTCACCACATTAGACTTAATGTGGCTAGGGGTACGTCTCCAAGATCTCAGCTCTGCAAATCCTGTTAATTCGGGTGTATAAAAACCCAAATCAACTTTAAAATCCATTTCCAAGCGCTGGGGCCGCGGTTTCTGTCTCTCCCAGCTCCAGGGAGTGTGTCCGACTCATCCCTCTTAGCTGAGCAAATGCTGAGATGTCTCTCTGTAAACTTACCCTAAAATTCCCCCAAAACTCACCCTGAAATGCAGCTCCTGAAATGTTCCAGCCCTGCCCTGCCTGGGCTGCCCCGTTTTGCCGGGGATTTGCCCCAAAGCGGGGCCGGGCAGTGCCGCTGGCTCCGGGATTTTCCAGCTGGGAGGGTGTTTTTGGGAAGGAGGGGTCAGGTCTGTTCCCATCCATGCGGATCATCGACATGCAGGGAATATTTTGGGTGTGAACCAGCAGAGGTCACTCGGCCCCAGTAAATCCAGTGTGGCTGGACCAGTAAGAGAGGGAGCGTTCCTGGGGGACAGCGGGGCGAGGAGGGTCCCCAAACTCCTGTCCCATGGGATCCCATCCCTCCAGAGCCCACCCTGACCCCGGACTTCAGGTCCGAAACCTCCTTGACAATCCCCAGCTTCTCCCCTGGAGCCATTCTTCCCCAATATTTTTGTTTGTTTGTTTAAAGAGCAGCTCTTCACAAGGAATTTTAAAATGGATTTGCCATGCTTTAATTTATTATTTTATTTTCCCGAAATACACCAAAGAAACAGGATTTTTTGCGGGTGGGAAGACACGTATTTTTTCAAATGAAAGCAAAAGTGTCGGTGTGCAGCAATCCAAGGGCAGCACCCTCAGCTCTGGTGCTCCCACATGGGACACAGCGCTCCCCTGGACACCCCAGCTCTGCTCCCTCCAACCCCAAAGTGGGTGATGGCCTTTCCCAACATCTCCACAAGGTGTGCCCTGTTTCAGGGTGTTCCCAGCTCTTGGGAGCAGCCAGGATTCATCCTGCAATATCTGAACTCCAAATGGGTGGGAAGGAGGAAGAGGAAAATTGTTGTTCCCTGGGAATGGCCGGGAGCAGCAATGGGAGCTGGCATTGACTGACCCTGCTGCTCCAAGAATCCCTTTTCATTATTTCCCTCTGCTCCACAGCTCCTGGACAGCCCAGCTGTGCTCCTGAGGGAAACAGTTCTGGATCTGCAGAGCAGCAGGGAATGGACACCCAGGTGAGATCCACAGGGGAAGCAGAAGGAAATGAGGATGAGATTTGCACATTTCACACCCAGTGATCCCTTTGGCCTGCCTGAACCCAGAGCAGAGACTCAAAGAATCCTGGAATATTCAGAGCTCAGGGATGATCAGTGCAGCCCCTGGCCCTGCCCAGACCCCCCAACAAGCCCACCCTGAGCATCCCTGAGAGCGCTGTCCAAACGCTCCTGGAGCTCTGGCAGCCTTGGGGCCGGGCCCATTCCCTGGGGAGCCTGGGCAGTGCCAGCAGCCTCGGGGGGAAGAACCTTGCCCTGAGATCCATCCCAAGCCCTGGCACAGCTCCAGCCCTTCCTGGGCTCCTGTCCCTGTCCCAGAGCAGAGATTGGTGCCTGGAATCCAAGTCCTTGCATTCTTGTTAAATCCAGGACACCCAGAACCATCCGTGTGTAATACCCCGATATATCTGGGGTATTTTCTTCCTAGGACTGGGAACTGATTGAAAATGACTCCCAAATGCTCCTCAGCTGTCCCTGATTCCTTCCCACAGATGCGCAATCCCCCCAGACCTGTCTCCGATTTCCTGCCCCAAAATTTCTCCCCAGTACTGCCAGGTACAGTCCCTGTCCCTCAAGGGATGCTTAAACTGCACTCCCAGATGAAGAATCTTCCCAAACCTCTGCTCTTCCTTGGAGTGCCCAGGCTGGAGGACACAGAGGGGCTGGGAAGTGATTCCAGGAACTCCAAACCAAACACATACCCACAGGGCACTGATCCAGCCTCCTCCTGGCTCACTTTGTTGTGCTCTCGGCATTAAGTGAAGCAAGAACACCTCCCAGTGTCTGAAATCTACCCTTATGTCCAAATCCTGCACAGGATAGATGGGATATTGGGCAGGAATTGTTGGCTGGGAGGGTGGGCAGGCCCTGGCACAGGGTGCCCAGAGCAGCTGGGGCTGCCCCTGGATCCCTGGCAGTGCCCAAGGCCAGGCTGGACGGGGCTTGGAGCAGCCTGGGATGGTGGGAGGTGTCCCTGCCATGGCAGGGGTGGCACTGGATGGGATTTAATGTCCCTTCCAACCCAAACCATTCTGGGATTCTGGTACAGCTCAATCCTGAGCCCATGGAAGAAATGAAATATTTTTCCATCACTTTGAGGGATTCACTTCCACTCTCGCTCTTTGCTAAAATTTAAAATCACTATTTCCAACATTATAATTTTTTTTTAACCTTGTGAAACAGACTTTATTTTTCTTCCTGTAAATTTTGTGCAATATACATCTATGTACCTATAGAACACACCTCAGTAAAAAGGTTGTCATCCATACATTATATTACTTTTTATTTAATGTTATGAAAAATTCCAACAACAGTTTTTGTCCTTAAATAAACATTTCTCCCTCCCCTGCCCTCCCTTCCTACACTGACTGGTCTGAAAGAGGAAATTTTATTTAGTTATTTTCTTTTCTTTAAAAAAATAGAAATTACAATCTTACAAGACAGAACATTCAATGAGAACAGAAGCATTTTCCTAAATCTAAAAAGTAAAACATTTCCATAAAACCTGTTGGTATCTACAGGTAGGTGTGTGTGGAGGGGTGGTAAATGGAAATAAAAGGTATTCCATTTCTTCCTTTCATTCATAGAGATAAAAAATAACATAAACCGACTGAAACTTTATATATTTTTCTCTTTTGCACCAACATTCACAAGAATATATATTATATATATTTTTGATCCATCTTTATACACAGTGTGAGGGTTCTGTGGGTGAAAATGGACACTCAGCTAAACTGCCAGAGCAGACAAACAAACACTAAATTAATCTTGGTCTGGAAAAGAGCCATCGCTGGCGGCCGAGGCTGCGCGGGGCTGTTGGAAAGGAACATCCCACGCTGGTTTGGGAACATCTCGGAGACGCCGAGCACGGAGCAGCCGTGGGGGGCTCGGGGCTCCCGGGCACCCTCCACAGGTGAGAGCAGAATTCTCCCTTTCTCGGGCATTTCTGCCCAGGCTCTGTCGTTCGCCCTTTCCCTGTGAGCTCTGGGTGGCCCAGTGGGGCTGAGGGACCTGGGCACAGCCCTGGTGAGCCCAAAGCAGGGGCTGCCATCCCTCACCCTCCCTTTCCATGCGTGGCACCCGTCCCAGGCCAGGAATCACCGAATTGACACCGAATCACTTTATCCCCTCCCAAAAAAAATCATCAAATCAAGTCGGTTCCTTTAAAGAGAACTGAAAAGTGCAGGTTCCCGCGGTTTGGCAGGTCGAGTTACACGTGTTTAATACTTCCAGTCTTCCCTAGGTTCCCACGGGGGGCTCTTATTGCTCAGAATAATCCAGAATCTCTCCCCAGGGGACGGAGGCTGTGCCGTGAGCCGGAGGAGCGCGGCGAGGCGCCCCCGTTCCCGGGTTAAGGTGCTTTCCTGGGTTCTTTGCCGGATGAAGTGAAGTCGGTGGCGTTGACCATTGCTGTGTGTTGGCTGACGAATACTGAGGGTGAAAAGAAGGGTGTGTGCTTTTTTTTTTTCCTTTTTTGTTTTGTTTTGTTTTTCCCCAAACGTTTCCAAACACCCGCGGGCTGCCAAGGAGCAGAGTCGTGTTCTGGGGGTGCTTTTCCCGGGAAGTGAACGGTGCTGTCGGAAATGATGCTTCCAAAAAAAAAAAAAAAGGCACAACCCTCTGGACGTAAAAGGCAGTACTGACTTCTCACTTCTGTCCAAGCTTTGGAGAGGGCAGGAGAGGAGCCGGGCACATCCCCAGCCCGTGGACGCTGCGCTGGACAGCGACGCATTGGCACTGGACGTCGCGTGGGGCCGTGGGAGCGCCGGCGGCCTTTTCCCAGAGACCTGGCTCCAACAGAGAGGGAGCCAAGGCTGGCGGGCTCCAATCTGCTCCCAGAAGCTGTTGGGATGTGGTCAGCAAACCCAGGGAGCTCAGGGCTGCAGCTGCCAGGGAGGAACGCGGTCCCACATTTCCCTCTGCCTTTGAGCGGAGCAGAAATCCCATCAGCTTCCTGGGGAGTCTTCCCTCGTCGTCAAGGTTGGTCCATGGTCTTCCCTGGGAGGTCTTTTAATAAAAGCAGGAATATCCCTCACGTCACTAAGAAAGCTCATTTAGTTTAAAGGGTGCAGTTATGGATCCAAAGGTTTTGGCTCACACTCGGGGATGATCCAAGCTGCCGGAGGATGGGATTGGGTGCACGAGGAATCAGCACAAAGCAGGAAAGGGCTTGGGATTTTAGCCCTTTGTCAGCACAAACCGGGGCTGCCTTGAAGCAGATTTTTCCCTTGTAGTTTTTTGGCATTTTCTGCAGCAGGAGCAGGAACAGGAACAGAAAAATCCATCTGCAGAGCCACAGAGTCTCTCAAGCATCCCCTGCTGTTGTGGCCTAGAACAGCATCACCCCAGAAATTCTTCCCTTCATCCCCTTTTGAGTCTCCCAAAAGGAGCAGCAGGTCCCAAACACCACATTCCTTCCAACCACCCTTATTCCTTGAAGGGAAGGAGTAAGGACCTTTCACTTCCCCTTGACTACAACAGGCAGTTTCTCCCCCTAAAAAGCTCCTAAATCCTGCTAACTCAAGAACAACCCCCAAAATAACAGTTCTAGGGAGCTCATTGAGGGGAAAGCCTGGGTCCAACTCAACCTGCAGAGGCAGGCAGCCACATCTGGGCTCCTGTGTGTGGTGTGGGAAGGGAGAACCTGGGATGGGACCAGCTGGAGGAAGGGTCACAAACTCCTCTGGGTGCTGACCCATGGGGCAGTTTTAATGGGATTGATAAGAGAGCCACACACAACAGCAGCGCCCAGAGAGGCACCGCTGCTGCGGCCACCACAGGGACAGGGTGCAGCCCCTCCAGTGGCCATGGGTGTCTCTGGGGTGGGGTGGCCAGGATTTGGGCTCTGGCTGAAGTCCCATGGGCCTGGAAAAGCTTTTGGGATGCACAAAGGTGGCACCAGGCAGGTGAACCTGCTGAATCGGCTCTGCAAAGTCAGGCAGATGAGGAGCTGGCTGGGAATTTGGGAAAATGCTGTGATGGAGGACATGGACACCCTCCAAAACTTTTCCCCTGCTGCCCTGGGCATCTTTTCCCTCAAACCAGCCTCCTCCACAGGAAAATCCTGTGCTGAATCCCCCACCAGCCACAGCCAGACCTTTCTTGGCCAAGCTCCTGGGGGCCTGCTGCACCCATGGGAGATGAAATAAAGCAAAGGCTCTGTCTTTTCCCTCTCCTCAGTTCCAGCCCCAACCCGACCCAGCCGAGTCAGCATTGCCCCTTCTTTATCCCATGCCTGGTGTTTGGGTTTTAAAAAAACAATAAAATAAAAATAATAATTAAAAAATAAAGAAATAAAAATCAGAGGTGGAGAGTGCAGCCAGGACAGCAGGAAGGGCACTCCCTCCTCCCGTGTCACAGGGAGCAGCCGGTCCTTCACCGCTGCCAGGAGCATCTCCTCTCCCGAGCAGAGATTTCACATTCATTTCACTGGTATGGCAAAGTCCATTTGCTTTTTCCTTCAAGGTGCTTTACATTCAAGAGCTATTGCAATCCACAGCGAGGAGATGGGGCCAGGGAGGCACCGCAGCCCCCCCGGGGTTCTCTTGAGTTTGATTATTTGATTTAAATAAATTGCCCCAAACCTCTGAAGTGCAGTTCATCTCCAAGTTTTGGGGAACTCGAAGGGGGCCGCTGGCTCCCGGCCTTAGCTCTCCCGGGGGTCGCTGTACTGAAGCTCCGAGTTGAAAACCTCCTTATAGAGGGGGGGGAAGTTCATGGCAGTCTCCGGGTGCAGGAGACGGAAAAATTCCAGCTTGTCCAAGTGCAGGTTGCAAATGGTCTTCATCAAGGGCAGCTTGGAAACCATCTGCAGGGAGAGAAGGAGCTGGTCACCACTGGGTGTAGTGGTCCTGATGCCAGTTTCCCTTCCCTTGGGGACAAGCAGGGGGGATTGGGGACCCCTGGGTGTCCCTTGCACTGCTGTTCCCCCTTCCCCTGGGCACAGCACGTGGGTTTGGGGATCACTGGCTTTGCCTGGCACTGGGGCACCAGCAGACTCCCCACCTTTGCACAGCCTGGCAGCAACCTCACCCCCAAATCCACACCTTTTCACAGGGGGGCTCCTCCCCACCCCAGCTCTGTACAGGTCAAAGCATCCCAAAATAGCTCATTTTGCCTAAAAAACTCCCATTTCCTGATGCACTGCCAGGCTCAGCAGCATGGTGCTGCCTCTGCCTGCACCACAACAGAGATTCACAGCCCTTGGAAGGAGAAACTCTCCTCCTCTGACAGGTTTGAGGTCTCACTCTCCACAATGCCCATGTGTGGCTCATGAGCTCTGGCACAGCCTTGTCCCCGAGCTCAGACAGCCCCTGCACCCCCCTGGCCAGGTTTCCTGTGCCATTACCTTTGAGAGCTTGTCCTCGGTGGAGTGTTTCTTCTGGATCTCGTGCTGCAGGGCCACGTAGATCTTGTCCTGGAGCTTTTGCACCTTCTTGGACTCGGTCAGCCACGGGCGGTCTGTGGGAGAGGAAGGACCGAGTCACCACAGGGCTGGAGTCACCACAGGGCTGGAGTCACCACAGGGTCTCTCCCAGGCACAGGGCAGTGACCCCTGGCTCTTTTAACCCTTCCTGCTCTCCAGAATGATTTTAGGGACACTTGGCTCCTCTCTCTATACTCCCCTCTCCACCATGGGTGACACGGTTCCACCAAGGAGATTTGACAGATGCGTTTTGTGCACCTTTAGATACACTTTTCCTCCAAGTTCCTTTCCCAGGAATAACTGAAATCATCCACCAAGGAAGCAGTGCTGAGGTTTTTGGGGTCAGCTGTCCCCATAGGGCACCCCAGGCCCTCCCCAGAGCCCCCCAGTACCTGGGGAGAGCAGGACAGCAGCAGTGAAGAGGGCGAGCTCCTCGTCTGACAGCTGCAGGCGGCACAGGGTCCTCCCCAGCTCGAAGACGGCACCGATGAGGTCGTCACAGCCTGGGCAGGGGACAGCAGGGACATGTCACTGTCACTGCTCCACCCACCCATCAGCAGAACCCGCAGCTTGGAAAGGCTTTGGGAGATGAGATGGGTGGACGGGGGTCCTGGACACTCACCTGGCTGCAAATCCCAGCCTTGTCTGGGCTCCAGGGAGAGGAGAGGGACAGGGAAAACAGAGGATAGGGGGAGGGAGAAGGAGGGAGAAGGAGGGAGAAGGAGGGAGAAGGAGGGAGAAGGAGGGAGAAGGAGGGAGAAGGAGGGAGAAGGAGGGAGAAGGAGG
>NC_031797.1:1410895-1415176 GCF_001522545.3 Parus major | reverse complement strand
GGGAGAAGGAGGGAGAAGGAGGGAGAAGGAGGGAGAAGGAGGGAGAAGGAGGGAGAAGGAGGGAGAAGGAGGGAGAAGGAGGGAGAAGGAGGGAGGGGCAGCTCTTACCGAGAGATTTGAACATCTGCATCCCACCGAACTTGCCCTCGAAGAGGACGGTGTTGTTCAAGGGGTTGAACGCACGGATCATGCGGATCAGGAGCACCTCGAGGCAACCTGATGTAGGCAGAGAGAGCGCAGACGAGGGCAGGGCAGGGCAGGGTGGGGAAGGTCAGGGGGGGGTTTCCATCAGCCCAGGACCAAATGTAAGAAAGAGGACAGCCCCCAGTGCACGTTTGAGGTCCAGATTGTCCATTTCCAACAGCAGAATGGGTATTTCAACAAATCCAGTTTGGGGTTTTGGGATTGGTTGGGAGTTTTTAGGTGTCCAATTGTGACCACAATATTTCACCAAAGGGAAATATTATCCAGTCATTCACGGCCAGGCACAGAGAGACCGAGGTCATGGTGGAGCACCGAGAGAGAGGAAAGGGTGAAAACAAAATAAATAAAAAGAGAATGGAAGGAAGAAATGAGAGAATGAGTTAAACTCCAGCACGTCAGGCATGGCCAGCTCTGGCTTTGGGGTACAGCACCCTGCTGGGACACTGGCACATGTCCCCAGTGCTGGGTGCTGATCTCAGCTCCCCAGCTCTGACAGATTAGAAACCATGAGGTTTTTCCAGTGTTTTAGGGATTTTGGGCATTGCTAGCTTGGGCAGATGGAAGGGTGGGGGATGTGGGTGTGCACTGCCATCATCCTCCTCTTCCCAGTCTCTTGCTGGGAGAAGAGGCCAATCCTTTTCTCTCGATCCTCCCTGCTCCTGTTTGAGTTTGGCACCCCTTCTCCCAGAGGAAAACCTTCTGTTCTCATTTCCATCCCAGTTTCTGGGTGACATTTGGATCAGGGCAGCCATGGAGAAAACTTCTGCCCAAGGCAGCCACTCCCCACGTGTCCCCCTTCACCATCGCCCTTAAACGTGACCTTCAGCTCCTCCCAGCCCAGCACCTGCTCCCCAGCACTGGGAGAACTGGGGCAGCGAGGGGGGGACCTCCAAAAGGGAAGCACCAGCCAAGAGAAAAACGGGATTTGCTTCTGGCCCCCACGGCTGCCGCTTGGGAGAGGTGTTGGGAACACGAAAGGGGGCAACAGGGACACGAAAGGGGGCAACGGGGACACGAGGGGGGCAACGGGGACACGAGGGGGGCGGCGGGGCTCCCCCCTTACCGGCTTTCAGGAGGATGATCTGGTCATTCTGGCAGAGCTCCATGAAGCCGTCGATGCGCTTGGCGAACTCCACCACGTACTGGATGGCGTTGGAGATCTGCAGCGAGCACTGCTGCCACATGGCCTCGCAGCTCTGCGGCACAGCGGGGGCGTCTCAGGGTGTGCTGACACCCCAGCTCTGTCACCCCCCCCCGGGGATGAGACCCCCGTGCTGAGCCATCCACGGTGGCATTAGGACACCTGGGATGTGAGCTGCCACCACAGACTCCCCCTCTGGGCAGCCCCCAAAGCACTGACAGACCCTCCTGGCCTTCATCCCCAGGTGACAGTGGGTGTGGCAGGGGCTGTGACAGCGGCACTCACCTTGCTCTGCAGGGCACGGACCTCCTCGGGGGAGTAGAGGCTCCAGGCCAGGCGCTTGAGCTCCTCCGTTGTGTACTGGCACGTCTCCAGGTGAGACTTCACCACGTTCTGGGCCACCCGGTCTGCAAGGTGGGGACAGCGGGCGGTGAGACCTGGGGACCCCAACCCCGTCCTCTCCTCTGGGGCTGCTGGGGCGGAGGGCTGGAGGGGTGATGGGGCTCACACGGTGTCACTGGGCTGTGAGGACAGGTGGGGCAGCAGGGGCTGAGCGTAAGGCAAGCCAGGGATGTGCCACATGACCTTGGGTGTGCTGAGCTCCATCAGGGAGCCTGGGGGCTGCTCCAAGAGCTGAGGCTGGGCTCACCATCTTAGAATCCCAGAATGGTTTGGGTTGGAAGCTTAAATCCCATCCACTTATTTGTCTTAAATCTCGTTCCAGCCCCCTGGGCAGGGACACCCTTCCCTAGACCAACTGTGTGTCCCCAGAGCTGGGTACAGCCTGCAAGGTGCTGAGGTGGCCCCAAGCGCCATCCTTGGGGCCACACACACCCCACACGTGCCCGGCACCGCGGCGGCGCTCACCGATCTCCAGGACAGAGATGTCAGGGGGCAGCTGGGCACCCTCCAGCGCCCCATGAGCCAACAACGCCGGCTCCAGCATCAGCTCGTAGATGGACTCCTGCTTGATGAGCGTGGCATCGGCCACGTCCAGGCTGGACTGGTCGGGCGAGGGCTGCGCCGAGGCCAGCAGGTCCAGGTTGTAGTAGGTGCTGCTGCCATCGGGGGTCAGGGGGAAGTCGAAGAGGAGCCCGTCCGACAGCGTGGAGATGTCGTCCAGGTCCGAGAGGCCGCTGCTGACGCTCGTGGTGTAGACGCGGCTCAGGGGCTCGGGCTCATCCTTGGTGCCGCCGCTCTGCTCCTGGCTCTGCTGGTGCTTCTGCACCTCGGCGTAGAGGCTGTCCCGCTGCTTCTTGGACATGCGGCCGAACTTCACCGCTGCCCCGGGGGGAGACGGCGGCCGTGTCAGCTTCACCCGCCAGGGAAAAGCCACAACCACCCACTGCCCTGGGAAACGCCCTGGCTCCCGGGGAACCGCCTGGTTTGAGGGTCTCTGAGCCCCAAGCAGGGCTGGGACCCCACTGGATGCTCCCCCCCAGCCCCAGACCAACCCTGGCTCAAACCAAACAGAACCGGTTTAGATTTTCCCACGCAAAACACAAAAGCGTTTCTGCCTTCCCAAACCCTCCTTGCACCGCGCCGGCCCCCAGGGGGAGGCAGCTTCATCCTGAGCGCCCGACTCGCTCCGAGGAGGAGCGGGTGGTCCCTGGGGACCCCCACTCACCATCGCGGGACATGCCCAGGGCCAGGCATTTCTGCAGGCGGCAGTGCTGGCAGCGGTTGCGGTTGGTGCGGTCGATCAGGCAGTTCCTCTGCCGGGAGCAGGAGTAGCTGGCGTTGTTCTGCTGGCTCCTCCGAAAGAAGCCCTGCCCGGGATGGGATGGAAGGAGTTGGGGAAGTGCCCGGCCGGCTCACACGGCCGCCCCCCTGCCCGCACCCGGTGCCCCCGGGCTCACCTTGCAGCCTTCACAGGTGATGACACCGTAGTGGATCCCTGAGGATTTGTCTCCACAGATCTTGCACGGGATCACCTCGATTTGGGCTGCAGGGGAAGGGAATAAGGGGTTAATAATGGTTACTGCTGAACAGGAGGGAGCCCCCCTGTCCATGACAGCCACGGGCTGGCTCAGCATTAAGGGGAAACTGAGGCACGAGAGCTGGACCCACCAGCAGCTCAGCCCTTCCCACAGACCCCACAAGGATTCTTGCACCGTAAAAGGTTCACACAGGGCGTGGGGTACCCCCATCCCCCAGCAGCAAGAGACAGGGTAGGAAAGCCCTTGGAACCAGGAGAGCACGGAATGTCTCTGCCCCAGCCTGCCCAGGACCCTGTTTTGGAATCATTCCCCTTACTTTTCAACTGATGTGGGCACCAGGACAGGGACAGCCTTAGCACGGGGACCATCCCCATCCCTGCAGCTGCTCTGGCCCAAGCAGAGGGTCTGGGGCCCCCCCAGCAGCTCCTCTGAAACCCAGGACCGATATAGCCATCCCCAGCTCAAGGTCCTGGCCCCCTTCCCCCCACAAATCCGCTTCCCTCCCCGCTTCTGCTTCGCTGGCACTGAGCTGCTAATAGGCTTCGTCCTCCTCATTTTCCAGCTGCTCCAGATCTGGGCTGGCTCTGCCCTCCCAGCCCGTGCGGGGGGGGACACCCGGCACCCCTGGGACTCGTACGTGCCTCCCGGCATCTCTGCACCCTCTAATCCCCGCTCCAGCCCCCGCACCCCCCGGCCAGGCTCAGCCTGGCGTTGCTCTCGAGGGTGCTGGGCAGCCACCGCCGCGCCAAAATAACCCCCACGGCCAGATTATGGTTATTTCCAATCTCCTGGGCCTGTGCAAATCCCCGCTCGGGTAATTCCCTTCTGCCTCTCTTCTCCCCTGGGAGCCATCGGCTCTGGCTGAGGGATGTGTTTTGCAGGGCCACCTCTGTGAGTGACAATCCCAGTGCTTGGCCAGGGCCACCTGTACCCCCACACCCTGGGATCTCTTGCTGCTTGGGGGAGGCTGGGATGGGGCAGTGAAGCCTCACTGGG